>NW_007197073.1:0-874 GCF_000164805.1 Carlito syrichta | reverse complement strand
ATGGAAAGTGGCATAGCAGAATTATTTTTCTCTGTCTTTCTAAGTTTTACGTCTTTCTAGATATTTTTTAACTTCTATTTCCTGGTAGACTGGGTAGTCAGCTCTTGTTCCGGAAAGCTGTTTCCCCTAGGGCTAAGATTAGAAACTAAATTACCATGATAGTTTTGTCGCCCTGCCCCTAGCCAGGCAGAACGTTTTCTTTTGTTTCATTAATTACCGAAACTCTGTCTGCTTCAGCCCATGGCCGCCATCTTGGCAACCCTGCATTTCCTTGTTCAAGAGTGTGATAGCTACTATTTGATTTTTAGAGTAGACTTGTTAGGATAAAATATATACATATACACTCATAGCTGTGTAAATCTATGCTTGCTGTTTTGTTTCCTTTTGCTACGTTATTCAAGTGTAATAGTTACTATATGATTTATGAAAGAATTAATGATGAGATATTAGCTTAATAGGATATAGCATAGTATTAAAGTCCAATAACTAGATCATATAAAAATTAAAGTTTAGACATATGAAACATATGAATTATAGTAAAGTTTTGTAGTTTAAGAATAAGTTTTAACTGAGTTATAAGGCATTATGTTAAATCGTAATAGGTTAATAGTATAACTGACAGTTAAGTCATTTAACTAAACTTATAGATTATAGTATAGTGTTAAGTTGATAATATTAATTGTTAAAAATATTGGGAATCAGTGAACTTGGATTGAACCTAGAGTTAACTCAGGAAAGTTTTTTGTATTAATCAGGGTATAGAGCGAAGAGTATAATATGAATGATTCATTGAACATTATGGAAGACACTTTGAACGATTTGTATTGAAATTGTGCACTTGTGACCTTAATGTAAGCACGGCACGCATCATGGA
>NW_007197072.1:0-641 GCF_000164805.1 Carlito syrichta | reverse complement strand
AGTTTAGACATATGAACATATGAATTATAGTAAAGTTTTGTAGTTTAAGAATAAGTTTTAACTGAGTTATAAGGTATTATGTTAAATTGTAATAGGTTAATAGTATAACTGACAGTTAAGTCATTTAACTAAACTTATAGATTATAGTATAGTGTTAAGTTGATAATATTAATTGTTAAAAATATTGGGAATCAGTGAACTTGGATTGAACCTAGAGTTAACTCAGGAAAGTTTTTTGTATTAATCAGGGTATAGAGCAAAGAGTATAATATGAATGATTCGTTGAACATTATGGAAAACACTTTGAACGATTTGTATTGAAATTGTGCACCTGTGACCTTGATGTAAGCACGGCAGGCATCATGGAATTTGAATTGTTTGCTTGGAAATTGCAGATCTCGTGGTGGTCTTGTGATGCATAGTTTGTAAAGCACGAAACTTGTACGCCCCCAGTGAGTGATTATCACATTGCTGGAGGGTATAGAAAATGGTATATAAGTTGGAAAAGGTTTGAATAAAATCGGCTTCAGTCTTGGCCAGACTGTTCCCAGAAGAGCTGCCTCCGAGTAGTTTTCTTCTCTCCGTTCTGATTCACCGGTGCGGTCCTAACCCTTCCCTGGTCAGTGCAGGTCACCGACATC
>NW_007197071.1:44515-49908 GCF_000164805.1 Carlito syrichta | reverse complement strand
ATTTACAGAGAGAAGAAAAGAGAAGAAAAGGAAAAGGAAAAAAGAAAAAAGGGAACAATACAGTAGGAATAGAATTAAGTCATTAAACTGATAGAATCAATGAAGCACACTCTGAGACCTTTCGTTTAAGTCCAATGTCCTTTCAGGTCTGATTTCTAGTTTTCTTTTCAAGCTGGTAAATTAGTTTGCAGTTAGAGTCAATTGCCCCTGATCTGCTGTGAAGGACAGTTCAGATGAACCTTCCTTCAGCAGTTTGGTCTATGTCTTTATCAAGCTTGTTTCTCCCGTTTCGGTGTTGTTACCTTGAATCGCCAGCAGGTGGTGCTATCTCATCTGCCCACCCCAGAGGGAGTGGGGCCGGACAGGAACAAGATGGCTGCCTGCCTCCGAGCAGGCAACAGGAGCCCCAGGCCGGGCGGGCAGGACAGTCTCAGACGCAGGATAGGTGGCAGCATCCCAGCAGATCTTCCCTGAAGCGGTTCGTTGTGGATCTCCTCCGGCCACGTGGTGCGATATGCTACCCCTCCCAGAGACCGCGGTGGTGGTAGCGTCGGCGACGGCAGCGGCAGTGGCGGTGGGGGGAGGGGCGGCGGCGGAGGCGGCGGGACCATTTGGAATGCAGTCAAAACTGTCCAGTCGTTCCGGTGGCAGCAGCTGAGCTCTGTCTGTAGAGCAGGCTGCGATGCTGGGGTCCCCAGCCCCCTGGGGCGAGAGTCAGAGACCCACTGCAGATCTCCCTTGCAGAGGGCTTCAGACGCCGGGTTGCCCTGTCACCATCTTGCCGTGTCCCCCCACTTGAAGATTCTTAGCAGCAATGTGATTAGATACATTTGAAGGACAAAATTTAAAATGTATGTAACCTTTGACCCAGCAATTCCCTATGTAGGTATTCCCTATGTAGGAATTATCCTAGAAAAATACTTGTACCGAGTATACTAAGATTTTTGTAGGAGGATACCATAGGGTATCATAATAGCACAGCATTATTTGTGATAGCCAAAAAAAAAAAAAAAGGAGATGACTTTAAGTTTATTATAGTATAATATGCAAGGGGGACCGAAACAAAACTGGAATTATCTTTTGGAGGGTGGGCCCTTTGTAGTACACTCAGAATTTGTTCCTTGAGATCAGTCAACTAAAGCTTTTATCTAGAAGTTTTGAGAAGACTGCATCATGATTTGCAGATAAAACATCACACGTTGTGGCAAACAGGTGACTGATTCTTCCCCTATGACAACACACCTGCCTACAGAGTGCTGAGTGTTCAGCAGTTCATGACCAAAAATGGCATGAACCCCTTGTCCCACCTTCCCTATTCACCCCGAGCGGCTTTTTGTTTGTTTGTTTCTCTGTATGAACAAAGTCCTCAAAAGGAAACGTTTTGCCAATGTGGAAGCAGTGAAACAAAAAGTAACAGAAACACTAAATGAAAGGCATCAAAATTGATGAGTTCAAAAACTGTTTTGAGCAGTTGAGCAGTGAAAAAAGCCTCTCAGTAGTTGTATTGCATCAAACAGAGAGCACTTTGAAGGTAACTGAAGTTTAAACATGTAAGAATAAATACACAATTTCTTAAAAATAAATTCTGAGTTTTTTTGGGTCCCACTCATATGCATGCTATGGAATTCTAAGCAGCAATCACAATAAGTGAAATAGATCTAAATGTACAGGCATGGAAAGAGTTTTGTGGTATATTATTGAATGGGGAAAAACAAGTTGTATTACAATATATATAAAGTATAGTATAATATTTTTGTAAGAATAGATTTAATTTTGTGTAGTTATCATTTTCTTATTTATGCATAGAAAACTGTCTGAAATAGTATGCAAAGAGGAAAGAAACCCAGTTTATCAAGTTATGCTATTTAAATTGTTGGATTTTTTTTCAATAATATATACTCTTCAGTAAGCATTCACTTAATTTGTGTTCCCCTAGAATGTCTGAGTCATCCTTTTTATGAACTAGCAAGTAATATGCAATTTTGTATTATAAAATATTTCAAGCATATAGAAAATGCTTTATTGGATTTTTGACATTTTGTTGGTTTGCCTTAGATCTTTTTTCTTTTTTAAGAAATAAAACATTACAGAAAAATGTGAAGCCCAAGTCCATTTTCCTCTCCTCTTAAAGATAAGCTCTATTTTGAACTTGGTGGTTAGTATTTCCATTCATATCTTTGTTTTTCTTATGACTTGTAAGTGTGTGACCATTAACATTAGTTTTGGTTAGAATAACATCATGATGCATGTCGCCCACTACAGCTTCCTTTTTTTACCTGCATTGTTTTGAAAGTTCTCTTCATGTTGATGTGGCTATGTTCTGTGCCATATAGAATT
The DNA here is from genome assembly GCF_000164805.1 of Carlito syrichta. NCBI lineage: Eukaryota > Metazoa > Chordata > Mammalia > Primates > Tarsiidae > Carlito > Carlito syrichta. The sequence continues at coordinate 47,571 of NW_007197071.1, read as the reverse complement.
TAATTCTGTGAATATACCATACCTGTTTATCCTCCTGTTTATTTGACATTCAGCTTTTTTCTAATTTTCTACTTTCCCAAACACAGCTTTAGTGAATTTTCTGATATAAGTATTCTTGTGCAGTGTGAAGAATTTTCCTAGGGCATGTTTTTAGAAATGGAATCCCTGACACAAGAGAAATGTGCATTTTCAGTTTTATGAGATATTGCTAAGTTTCTCTTCAAAGTGGCTTTACTACTTTATACTACTTCTAGCAGCTTTACTTGTAAATAATATTTACTTTTGATTCTCTTATAAAGCAACAAAACGCTCAACAAATTGCTTGGGGGAAAATAATGAGAATATGAGCTGCCAATTAAAACTGTACACAGAAAATAAATTCTGTCCATGAAATCATTCTAAAGTTTTATATAGGACAAGCCAGTACTCAATGTAACCTTTCCCCTGTTGTGTATACTGTAAAGGGTGCCCCCCTCCCCATCTCCATTTTGAATGCTTCCTACTCAGGCCAGATTGATATAACATCTCAATTAGAAGCAGAGTTCAGTCTTGGACTATGACCAAAAGCTGTTTTTGCCTATATCCATTTACAACTTTTTCAGTTTTAGATGACTAGTACTTAATGTAGTATTGGTTCATGCTTCAAGGGTACCCCCTCAGCCCCAGGGGTGGTGTGTCTGGAACAGTAAACCTGTATTGGCTATTGTGACAGGCCTAGGAGTTGATGCTGAATTCCAGCACATCTTTTTATTCTGTTTTTCCTGAAAGGGATGCTGAAGCTATTTGCTGCTCAGCATGAGATACTGGTATTCTATATGTAGTGTCCACTATTGCTGTTGTTGAACTAGTTGGAAAAGCAGTGGCCTCTTATTTGTGGGTGAAGGGGTTTTTGTAATTTATAAGCATGTTTCAGAAGCCATATGTGAACCAATTACTCTACCTTGCCATATTTTCATGTCAGAGAGCTAATACTCCTAAATCCTGGAAGATTAACACAAATTACATGGATTACATTTCTTTCATACATTAATCAAAATTATAGCTTACCAGTTATGTTAAACTGGAACTTAGCATTCTATTGTTTCACTTTTTAAAGCAGTGATTGTGAAACTTTAAAAAAAATATATCTGCTGGGTGCTGGGTGTGTGCCTGTAATCCCAGTTTCTTGGAAGGCTGAGGCAGGAGGATTGCTTGAGTCTAGGAGTTTGAACAACAAAGCAGCCTGAACAACAAAGCAAAAACCTGTCTCTAAATAATAATAATAATAATAATAATGTTTTAAAATATGTTACAAAACTTTCCAAATAAATTTGTATCAACTTTAATTTTTTAAGAAAAGAAATAGTTCCATTTCAAGGCAGTGGACTGAGGACATGCATATAGCTTGTCCATCTTGCTCCTTATACTTAGAAATGATAGTTTAGAATTTTAAAAGTAATCTATAAGTACACTAGAGATAAACCCATAGTAGGCCCCAGACTGTGAAGAATCTCTGTGAAAAGTAGATGAGATCTGTTTGCAAAAGGAAACCTTTGTCCACAACAAGGGCAGGAAAGTATTGCTGCCATTGGTGGAGACAGCATCTTGAATGTTCTCACTTGGAAGTAGTTTCTCTGGGGAGCTGTGAGAGGGTCAGGGCAAGCAACAGAATGACTCTGGTATGGTAGTATGGTGATGGAGGTGTCTGCGGCAACTGTAATGTATATAGGACCTTGAATTTGAAGAGACAAGGCAAGTGCTGGATGGATTCCAGGAGAACAGGAAGCTCCTTTGCTAAGAAGACCAGCCACAAAGCTTTTCCCTGAGGTGACACCTTCTTTCCCTCCTCCGCTCTCACTGAAAACAGCTCGCATTCCTTCCCTCCAGGTTGGCAGAGCAAGCGGGTAGAGTAGATCGTCTGAACAGGAAGCTTTGACTGCAGATACAGCACTTAGTTAAAAATCACCCCAAATGAAAGGAGCATAACCAGAGGAGATAACAGAAGAATTTATCTCAGAAATAGAATTAATAGAATAAGCAGAACTAGATATTGCAGTAAGTATAGTTACATCTTTGGAGAGAAATGAGCAGTTATATTTCAACCAAAAATAATTAAGTATTGATCCTAGAAATTAAAATTTTGATTGTAAAAATAAGAAGTTCAATAGATGAGCTGAGTAACAGTGTTTTTTAGCTGAAGAACAAATTTGTGAGCTAGAAACTAGAGTGGAGAATTGTTCCTAAGCACATCATTATAAAGTAATAGAAAAAAATTAAGGCATGGAGGATAGATGAAAGAGTTCTAGCTTAATAAGAGTTGCAGATAGAGGCTAAAGAGAATGCAGAGATGATATTTAAAGAAGTCATAGATCCAGTTTCAAAATGATCCTGACTTCTTCCTCCTTCTATACCAAACCCATAGAAACAATAAAACCTTAAGTTAAATGAATAAATTCCTTTCAAGATTAAAAATAAGAAATGTTCCATACCTGAGATCATAAGACATCTGTAAATGAAAGTATATGAGAGGGGACTCAAAAAACTCCAGAATTGTCTTTTGGAGGGTAGGCCCCTTGTAGTACAGGCTTCCCCCACTAGGTAAATATTCTAGGATCCTATCAACATCAGTGTACCAGCTAGTGTTGTTGTGAAAATCATTTGCGGAAGACATGTCTCAAGTTGTGGCAAACAGGTGACTTGTTCTTCCACTGTGACAACATACCTACCTACACCATGCTGAGTGTTTAGCAGTTTTTTTGTTTTGTTTTGTTTTTATCAAAAAAGGCATGCCCCACCTTCCCTATTCACCAGATCCTCCCTGAGCGACTTTTGTTTGTTTCCCTGGATGAAAAAAGTCCTCAAAGGGAAATGTTTTGTTTTGCTGAGTAGAAAAGGTGACACCAAAAAATGGCAGAAGCACTAAAAGGCATTAAAATTGACAAGATCAGCTGGGCTCAGTGGCTCAGCCTGTAATCCCACGCCTTTGGGAGGCTGAGGTGAGTGGATTGCCTGAGCCCGTGGGTTCGAGACTCGCCTGGGCAGCGAGACCTCATCTCTACAATAAATCATAAAATCAA
>NW_007197071.1:42010-44382 GCF_000164805.1 Carlito syrichta | reverse complement strand
TCATCTCTACAATAAATCAAAAATTAGCTGGGCGTGGTAGCGCGCGCCTGTAGTTCCAGCTATGTGGAAGGCTGAGGCGGAGGGATTGCCGGAGCCAGCAGGTCGAGGCTGCGGTGGCCGGGAGCGGCCACTGACTCCAGTCTGGGTGACAGTGAGACTCCAACTCAAAAAAAATAAATAAATAAAATTGACAAGATCAAAAACTGTTTTGAGCAGTGGAAAAAACATCTCAGTAGGTATATTGCGTCAAACAGCACTTTGAAGGTGACTGAATTTCAAATACGTAGAAATAAATACACAATTTTTAATAAATAAATTCCTGTTTTGGGGGTATCCGCCCCGATATATAAAATGAGAAGTTGCAAAAGGCAGTTGTTACACTGTCTGGTGGAGGCCATCACTACTGCTGGGACCTTGAAGCTGCTCTGCCAACCTTCAGAACAGATTCAGCCAAGGATACCCAGCTAGGAGGCCCTGTTGACTAAAGACCGCAAATCCTGGAGAATGTTTGCATGGCAAAGAACTATGAAAAACCAGGGGAAGCCCAGCATAATAATATAAAATATGAACATATGAGATAAATAAACAGCAGAACCCTAGGAAGTAGAGCAATTAAAAGGAAACTTTCAATATAGGTAAATATAATTGTTTTAGAGGACCAAAGGTAGGTTATCATGCATAATACAAGAAGTGGAAATGAGAAAGCAATAACCATGTAGCAGTGAAAATGAAAAATACAGTTAAAATAAACTCACTGGGTGTGTTGCACAGCAAATTGGATGTAGCTGAAGAACAAACGAGTGAACTAAAAGATTAACGTAAGAATTTCTTCCACAGCTCAGCATCAAGAGACAAGAAATAGAGCATGAAAGGAAAAATAAGGCATTTAGGACAGTGTGAAATTCCAATATTTAATAGGAGTTGTAAGTTTGTGTATGTATGTATGTGTGTGTGTGTAAACATATACATACATAAATCATCACAAAGGCTTTCTAAAAGAACTGGTGTCCCCTGTTCTGCCCTTGTCCCTTCAGTTTATTCTAAATTAGCAGCCAGGATGATTCTGTTAAAAACATCAGATCCTGCCAGGCTTGGTGGCTCAGCCTGTAATCCCGCGCTTTGGGAGGCTGAGGTGAGTGGATTGCCTGAGCCCACGGGTTCGAGACCCGCCTGGGCAATTTGGTGAGACCTCATCTCTACAATAAGTCAAAAAATTAGCCGGGCGTGGTAGCGCGTGCCTGTAGTTCCAGCTACGTGGAAGGCTGAGGCGGAGGGATCGCTGGAGCCCAGCAGGTCAAGGCTGCGGTGGCCGGGAGCATGCCACTGCACTCCAGTCTGGGCGACAGGGTGAGACTCCAACTGAAACAAAACAAAACAAAAAGACCTGTCAGATCCTTGCCTGCTTGGCACACTCCAAGGGATTCTCATCTCATTCAGGGTAAAAGCCATAGACCTTATAGTGGCATAAAAGGCCCTACTCCATGTGCCCCATTAGCTCTCACGCCTTATCTACCCCACTCTCTCTCCACTCCAGGCGCACTGCACTTGCTCATGCCGTTCCTTCAGCGCACCTGGAAAACTCATGTCTTGGGGTTTCTGTACTTACTCTTCCTTCCGCTTGGAATGCGCATTCCCTCAATGGCCACCGGTCTCATTGCCTCACCTCCTTCTGGGCTTTGCTCAGAAACCTCCTTGACCACAATGCAGTAAAATTAGAAATCAGCAACAGAAAGAATAGAAATAATCTGAACACAGACCTGAAATTTAAAAATAAAATAAAATTTAAAAAATTAAAAAGAAAAAAAACTTTTAACTTCATGGAATAAAGAGAATTCATAATCAAAATTAACAAAATTAGATGACTAGAAAACCACATCTCCAAACTTATGTCTTACATCTCAAATGGTACTCAAAAAAAAAAATTTTCTGGAAAAAAAGATTGAAAATAAATGAACCTAGATTTCAACACTGAAACTGAAAGAACTCATAAACCTGAAGTAGAAGAAAGTAATAAAAATGAACACAAAAATTATTGAAACAAATAAATGAGATAAAAAGATGATTGTTTGAAAAAACTAGTAAAATAGATCAGTTATTGACAAATATTATTTTTTTAATTTTAAAAATGTAGGGTGATTCAGGGTTGGGTATACAAATGGTCATTGTACAAACTCTTTTGGTCCTCACCAAGTATTATTTTTAAAAGTAAAAATAATGTCAGAAATGAAAACAGGGATTTGGGTACAGTTTGCTTTTTGTAGTTATTTGGTGTTTTTTTTTTTTTGTTTGTTTGTTTTTGAGTTGGAGTCTCACTCTGTCGCCCAGACTGGGGTGCAATGGCCACTCCCGGCCACCGCAGCCTCCACCTGCTG
>NW_007197071.1:17256-41990 GCF_000164805.1 Carlito syrichta | reverse complement strand
CTCAGCCTTCCAAGTAGCTGGAACTACAGGCGTGCGCTACCACGCCCAGCTAATTTTTTATTTGTTGTAGAGATGAGGTCTCATCAAGTTGCCCAGGCGGGTCTTGAACCTGCGGGCTCAGGCAATCCACTCACCTTGGCCTCCCAAAGTGCTGGGATTACAGGTTGAGCCACCGTGCCTGGCCGCTTTTTGTAGTTATAAGAGAATACTATGAACAACTCTGTGCTGATGAATTTGAAGACTTAAGTGAAATATATAATTTCTAGGACAATAGATATGAACAAATTTGGTATGAGAAGAAGAAAAACCTTAATAGTTCACAAGCAAGTTAAAAATACTGGAACGACAATCAAAAATCTATATCCCAAAGAAGTATCAAGCCCAGATTCTTAATGGGTGAGTTCTCTTAAACCTTCAAGGACCAGAACATTTTCATTTGATACATAACATTCAAGTTTGGGACTCATCCAACCAATTTTACTAGGCCAGCATAACTTCCATCCTTAAATAGGCAAGGATAGCACCAAAAAAGAAAACTATAAGCTGTCCTCACTTAAGGATACAGGTGCAAAAAAGTCTACATTAAAGAAATAGTAAATTAATTTGAACATGATAAAGTAGCACTTATCCTTGGGAGTGCAAAAATTATTCAACTAGCATTTAAGATAATTGAATAAAATGTCTATCCCCTACACCATCCTAACTGCTAACTCCAGCAACGTGGTGGACTAAGTTAATTGTAACCTCCTTTCCACAATGACAAAGACATGCATACTGGATTAAATATAAAAGGTTTTGACTGGGCACGGTGGCTCAAGCCTGTAATCCCAGCACTTTAGGAGACCGAGGTGAGGGGACTGCCTGAGCCCACGGGTTCGAGAACAGCCTAGACAACTTGGCAAGACCTCATCTCTACAATAAATCAAAAAGTTAGCTGGGCATCGTAGTGTGCACCTGTCGTTCCAGCTACTTAGAAGGCTGAGGTGGAAGGATTGCCTGAGCCTAGCAGGTCGACACTGGGGTGGCTGTGAGTTTGCCACTGTACTCCAGCTTGGGCGACAGAGTGAGATTCCACCTCAACAAAACCCAAAAAAGTTTTGAAATGCAGAATTGAACTTGAATAGAAGTCAGAGAAATCCTGACTGTCAGTGAAACCCAAACCTGTGGTGTCCCAGGGGTTTATCAGAGTGTATACTGGATTTACCCCCAAATGTTTGGGATTTAGTGTTCTCATGACATAGGAAATCTATCTTGGGTCCACTCAAGGTAAGTAGAACTAGTAGTGTGAAGACTAGGACTTTAGAACAGCTGCCTTTTTAAGAAGGAAGCTAGAAAAACTCCTCTGGCCCAGGTAAAGTACAAAGAAATATACTGCAGCCAGGCTCTGGGAGAAAAAAAACAACAAAATCAACCTTGAAAAACTGAAGCCATAATCTTTGCAAAGCAAAAGTGTCAAGTACAAATTTCAACAACCAGGTTGCATGGAAATTCCCAAACCAAAAAACCAAAACAAAACTAGCTAAGCATTTACCCAACAAAAATGAAACCTCAGCCACACTGTGTAATATGGTAGCCATTAGCAACATGTGGCTATTGTCTATTAAGCCTAAATTAGTTTAAGTTAATTAAAATTTGTAAACATAAGCCTCTGAAAAGGAATTTAGAGAAAGAGACTTTATTCCAGTGGATGATTTGCAAACTGGAGACAGTCAGCCTTCTAGCCTTCTATACAAAACAAATATGTGTTCAGAAAGAACAAGGAGAAAGGTGGTCTTACAGAGAAAGCTCCCATCCAGGTTCTCAGATCCTTATTTAAATAAAGGATGCAGACTTAGTTCTGATTGGTTGATGTTTGCTGAGTTCTGATTGTTAATGCAGGTCACACTCTATTGGCTAATTCAGGCAACAAACAGGAGTAGACAGTATGAAAGTTCCAAAGTTACCATTGTGGGATTTTCCTGGGAACAGCTCAGGACAATCCCTGCTACAAATGAGCTCATGAAAAATTGCAAACCCAACTACAAAACAGTCTACCATAAGGGAGAACCTGCAAACAAAACAAATAGTAGGTTTAGGGTGCCAAAAAAATTGGAAATGGTTTACTTAAAATTAGGAATAGTGACATTTAAAAAAGAAACAAGCTTATATGAAAAAAGGCCAAATTGAACTTCTAAAAATGGAAAATATTAAAGTTAAACTTAACTGAGTTCAATACCAACTAGAGACTGCTAGAGTGAAAATTAGGGAATGGGAAACAGATCTAACAAAATTAACCAGAATACAGAATACAGAATACGGAACATAGATATAAGGAGATGGAAGATGTGAAAGGTGATTAAAGGCTCTGAAGAATAGAATGAACAGGCCAACCTAGAATTCAGTACCTAGCTAATCTAGTCAAGAGCTAAGAAGAAATAAAGATATTTTCAGAAAAGGTTTCAATGAGTGTGTCACCAACAAACTAATCATTAAAATACATCTAATAATGCAGCTGTAAAATAGTTTAGTTTTATCCTTTGAGGAAAAAATAATTTGAAGTAAGAAGGTAGAAATGGTATGCAAGAAGTGATACATAGAGGACTTGATGGTTGTGGGTAAATTTAAATAAGCACAAAGTGTAAACAATGAGTAATTAATTTTTGGTAGGCTTAATAAGATAAGACTAAGGTACTAAACAACTATGACAAAACTGGTTGAGGCATGACTAGATTTAAAGGGTTTTAAGTTATTGGATGAGGGTACAGATGCTGATTAAGATTGTGGTAAGTGCTCATATTAAAATAGAGAAGGTTCCTGACTAGTCTAAGAATTTAACAGGCTTTGCACCAGGGGTTTCCCACTGGGGGATATTTTTCTCCTTGGATCTCTTTAGACACTGTGACTTGCAGCTCAGCATGATGCATTGAGAGAGAGTAATTGGAAGTGAAAATGACGGGAATGGCCTCAGAGGCACCAATCCTTAGCTTTTGCGTTAGGCTGTTGTGCTCCCAAGTGTCAGGGCTTGTCAGAATGTCCTCTGAGCTGAAGATTGTGCTGTGCAAGGAATTAGCTTGAGGCTGATTGAAAATACAATGATCTGAGTTCAAGAAAAATTTTTTTTCAGAGTTTCTTAGTTCCCGGTCCATGGTAATCTGAAGAAAACGGCACAGGAGCACACAGGCAACAGTTGCAGCATGAGTCATCTCCTGCTTCTCACCTGGGAGTCTGCCCCTCAGTTGTATACTGTGTCTCCATCCCTGACTTAAGTTCGTAGCCGGCCTCTGAGCCCCAGTGTGCTGAGTGGCATTTGCACACTGGGCTGTGGATGTTTGTTTATTTCCAACGCCTTGTAAGAATGCTTCACAGTCCTGAGCTGTCCCTCCCAATCCATATAGTTCTTTCTCTGGGTGTCTGTACCTCTTGCAGGGCTGCATTGTACCATGAAAGGAGTAATACAGGCTCAGTTATACGAGTTTTTTGTTTGTCTTTCACTGAGTTTTAATTTCTGCAACTGTAAAATTGAGACTATTAAGTATCTAATTTATAAGACTACTGTGCAGATTCAGTGAGCCTGCATATGTGTATATGTGACAAGCACCTATCAAGTCCCTGGCACTAAGTAAGTTATCAATAAATGTTACTTTCATTTAGCAACAATAAAAAAGCAGCTCCTAGAAGAGTAGACTCAAAGCATATAATTGCCAAAAGAGGAAAACAAAATAAAAGGAGAAAAATAAAACAAAATGTAAAAAAGGACCAAAAAAAAAAAAAAAACACGACATGATAAACCATGAGAATGAATAAAATCTATTAGTAATCAGTAAATTATCTAAGTTTTCCAGATTAAAAACAACAGTTGTCAAATGAATATTTTTTTAAAAAATAGCTCTATACTTTTTCCAAGAGACAGCAAAAAAATAAGGACACAGAAAAACTGACAGTTAAGAATTAAAAAAGACATACCAGGCAAAGAACTAATCAAAAGTAATTTATTAAAACTATATTAATCTTAGAAATTAGTTTCAAGGCAAAAATCTTTACCAGAGAGCTTAAATGGTAAATTTAACTCATATGTTATATATATTTTATCTCGATTTAAAATTTCTTTATCCAAAATAGTTTACCAAAGGTAAAAAGATAAAATGAATAATCCAACACTAATACACATCTAGTAATATAGTGGTAAAATGTATAAATAAAAAAATAATAGGAGCACAATAAGAAATGGAGAAATACATTATCAAAATGGGCACTGCACACCTTTCCTAACAATTGTAGAACATTAGACAAAAATGAAGAATGTAGAAAATCTGAATGTATCCAGCAATTAATAATTGCACATTTTTTAATCACCCAAAAATTGACCACATAAAAGAAGCCTTAAAAAAATTGGCATAATATAGACTATATTCTCTGAAAAATCAAGAGCAAAAAGATAATAAGAAGCAACTGTACATTTGGTTATTAAAAGCTTAGTTGAAATGAACGAATTCCTAAAACAATCATTCCTATCAAAACTGACCCAAGATGGAATAGAAAGCCTAATAGTAACATAATCAGTAAAGAAATTGAATTAGCTTAGTATTTTTACATAAAGGAAACAACCAGGCAAATGACTTAATGTGAATTTCAACAAACATTCAAATAAAAGAAAAATTACAGTATTTCCCAGGTTCTAAAAAAAAAGCATTCCCAATTTCATTTTTGAGGCTAGAACAATATTGGTACCAAAACCTTGCAAAATCCACAAGAAAAGAAAAATTATAAGCCATTCTCTTCTTACTAGCATAAACAAAAACCTAAACAAAATAGGAAATTAAACCCAACTGTGTTTAGAAAAGATAAAACGTCATGACCATGTTGGTTTTATTTCAGCAATTAAGGATGTATTATAATTTACCATATTCATAGAATTATAGATTAAATTTATATAATCTCAAAAGACAAAATATTTGATAAAAAGCTAGTATCTATTAATTTTTTTTCTTTTTTATAACTTTTAAATTTTTAAATTTAAAGATGTGGGGTACAATTCAGGGTTAGGTATACAGATATTCATTATGCAGTTACCCTTATTGATAAGGTGTGCCCCTCCCCCGGCAGTTTCCCTCAACTACCAATCCCACCCCTCCATTAATAATTAAAAACACACAGGCACACAAACAGCAAAACCCCAAACTCATAGCATTCATTAGTAGAAGAAACTCCCTTAACTTAATATGGAGTATTTATAAAATCTGATAGCATCTCTTATATTTACTGGTGAAATGTTGAAAGGATTTAGGATTGAAAACAGAACAAAGACGCTTATTTTCTCCGTTTTTATTCAACATTTTATTGGCAATCCTAAGTAGTATCATAAACAAGGAAAAGAAATAAAAGGTGTTTGAATTGAAAGGAAACAAAATTATCATTATTTGATTATGTCTGTCAGTGTAGAAAGTCTGAAAAAAATCTCTGGACAAATAATTAGAATTAAAGGAGAGCAGGGACAACAAAAGTAAAAACAGATAAATTGGACTACATCAAAACTTAAAACTTTTGTACATTAAAGGACACTGTCGACAGAGTGAAAAGGCAAACTATGTTGGCTTGTATGGCCAACAAGCATACGAGAAGATGCTCAAAATCACTAATCTTTAGAGAAATGCAAATCAAAGCCACAAGTTTATACCTTGCTCCCATTACAGTGGCTACTATAATAAAAATATAGTGAGGATGGGGGGAAATTGTAACCCTTGTGAACTGTTGGTAGAATGTAAAACAGTGCAACCATTGTGGAAAATAGTATGGGTTTCCTCAAAAATTAAAAATAAAACTATCATGAGATCCAGCAATTTCGCTTATGGGAATATAACCAAAAGATTTGAAAGCAGGGTCTCAAAAATATATTCGTACACCTATATTCATAGCAATACTACTCACAGTAGCTGAGAGGTAGAAACAGCCCACATGTCCCCATTGGTGGCTATTTGGGGAAGGACACAGAGCAATTGTTTGATGAGTATATCATTTTAGTTCTACAAGATGAAAAATTCCTGGAGATGAGTTGCACAACAATGTGTATACTTAACACTACTGAACTGTACACTTACAAATGATTTGAGATGATAAATGTTATGTGTATTCTACCACAACATTAAAAAATAAAAAGATATCAGCATCGTTAGACACAAAATCTATTTATAAAATAACTAGGAATAAATAACAGATGCATAGATCCTTTATGGAGAAGAATTTAAAACTTTACTAAAAGACATTAAAGAATATTTAAATACCTGGGGAGGTGAACACTTTGATGGAAAGGGATGTTCAGTATGTAAAAGATGTTAGTTCTTTCCAGAATTATCCTAACATGGTTTTTTTTGGTAACCAACAAAATTTAAGTGAAAGTGTAAAGTACCAAGAATAATGAATATACTCCTAAAAAAGAATATATTTGGGGCACTTGTGCTACCTGAAATGACAGGAGGAAACTGTACTCATTAAGTCACCAGAATTGTTACAGGGATAGAAACAGAACATCCAGAAGGAAAGAATGGACTATTGATTAAATGATAAATATAGGATAAAATTGGATTGTTTCCTCATACCTATAACAAAATCAGTTAGAAGTAGATTCAAACTTAAATAGTAAAGAGAAAAACTATAGCCGAGCTTGGTGGCTCAGCCTGTAATCCTGCGCCTTTTGGAGGCTGAGGTGAGTGGATTGCCTGAGCCCATGGGTTCGAGACCCGCCTGGGCAACTTGGCCAGACCTTATCTCTACAATAAATCAAAAAATTAGCCGGGTGTGGCAGCACTCGCCTGTAGTTCCAGCTACTTGGAAGGCTGAGGCGCAAGGATCGCCGGAGCCCAGTAGGTCGAGGCTGCGGTAGCTGGGAGCAGCCACTGCACTCCAGTCTGGGCGACAGAGTGAGACTCCAACTCAAAAAAACCAAACAAACAAAAACTATAACTTCAGAAGATAATGTGGGAGAATACCTTATGACCTCAGGGAAGAACATATTTAGATATAAAAAGCACAAAATATAAAGGATAGATTGCTAAATTAGGACTACCAATATTTAAAGATGTTTATCAAAAACATAATAGAGTGAGAAACAAGCCTCAAAATAGGAGTTGTTTTAAGACATAACTTTCCAGGATTAAAATAACAAAAAACTATTTTGTTGCCAACCAATAAAAGAAAGGCAATTTAGCACAACACAGTAGCCAAGATGAGAACAGACAGTTCACAGAAGAAGAAACACAAATGGCCCATAAACAGGAAGAGATGCTCAATCTTTTTAATAACCAGGGAATTGCAAATTAAAACCACAGTACCAACTTGCAAATGTTGGCAAATGTTAAAATTTCTGTCAGTAAAAAGGGTTGGCCAGAATGTGGAGTTTAAGGAACTCTCTCACATCGCTGATGGGAGTATAAATTAGTGTAACCACTTTGTAAAAACAAGTAGGCAGTGCTTAGTAAAATTGAATGTACATGACACTGTGAGCCAGTGTTCCACTCTTAAGAAATTCTTACACATGGCCACCTAGAGACATGGACAAGAAAGTTATAGCAGCATCGTGAAATAGGGAAAGGATGGAAACAGCCCAAGTGTTCATCAGCAGTGAATGGATATGTAAATTATGATGTAATTAAGTAATGAAATACTATCAAGCAGAGAAAAAAAATAAGTGAATTGCAATTACATGCATCAACATGGATGTATTGTAATGTAACTTTGAAAGAAGCAAGCTGCAAACTTGCTGAAAGACATTAAAGAATATTTAAATACATGGGGAAGTGAACACTTTGGACATGGACCTATGTAGGTCTATATAGGTTTTATTAATATCTAAACATTGTATTATTTATACATAATTGCTAGCATAATATAGTCAAGGAAATTATTAATACAAAATCTAGGAGAGTGATTATCAGGAGAAGAGGCTCAGTAGGAGTGAGATATAATATTAGGATAAGAACCCACAAGAAGGTTACAAAGTGATTGGTGCTCTATTTTTCATTAGAATCCTGGGTAGATGGATATTGTTTTATAACTTTTTAAATTGTACATATGTATTTTATACCCACTTTGGTATATTTAAAAGTATCTAACTCATAATATTTTTAGAGATAGTAGGAGCTCCCCACTGGGGGAGAAAGTAGAGCTTGTGCCAGATGTGGGCTCAGGTCCTGCGCAGAGTAGGCCAAGCCACCTAACCTTCTGCTGATCCAGCACCCACGCAAACGCCAAGGCAGTGAGCATTTGCGCTTTGAGCTTCCTCTGACCCACGGGCCGGCTCTACTGGTGGGTGAACTGCTTTTCTCTGTCATTTTGTTGCCAAGGTGGTATTGAAGTACTTCACTTAACTCTGGACTCTGCCCTTCTCCTCTTATCCCTTCCTCTTATCCCACATATGCAGTGACTTTTAATGTTCACTTTTGTAGTTTAATTCTTTGTATTACAACATGGAATATAGTTGCATAAACGGACACAGACTTGGGAGGACAGGTTCTGAATGTCTTTCCTTCATCGTAACGTGTTATTCACAAATAAAATTCTTTAAGCAAAAAAATATTAAAAAAGAGAGATATAGATAGTAGGAAATGTTTTGAAATTAGGTAAGGTGGATTAGGGTTATTGAAAATGCAAAAAAGATAAAAAAATCATTGCCTAAGAGTGTTTACAGGAGACTTAGTTTTCTAAGTCAAGGCCTCTCCATTTTATCAGTTTTAGATTGTGAGTTGGGAGAAAGCCCACAGATCTTAAAGAGTATCTCTGGCATAGTAGCATAGATGAAGTGTAGGAGACACCACTTTCTAGCCTTGGACTGCTTTTCTTCTGCCCTGACTCCTTCACTTCCTTAAATTTTTAGTCATTGACTACCACCCAAGTCTGGAGCCTCATCCTAGGGGCTGAGTGGACAGAAGAGATATGTCCCTGTCTTAGCACTCACAGCATTTTTCAAACTCTGGCTTAGAGGCTTTCTTAATATTAGCCTCCTAAACTAACTCCTTATCAAAATTCACTTCAGGTCCAAATCATAATTATTGTTTGAGAACTTTTTAAGGAAATCACTTATATATATATGTGTGTGTGTGTAGTCAACCTAGTTGAATGCATAGCTTTAAAATTTTTAGGGAAATATCCTTTTTGGTTTGGTCCTAGACCTTACTTATTCCAGGTTTTTCCCCCTTTGCATACATATCAAGCTTCTCTTGGTGTGCTTTAATTATTTGGATTTCACCTTGATATATTGATTTGACCTTTCTATCTATGTTTTTGAGACTTGAAATTGGATCTGATCTTATATCTTCAGTTAAAGCAGTATTTTCGAGAGCGTCATAAGCATACTGCTAGGGATTACTAGGTGGTACAAAGGCAAACTTTTTAATAGTCGTTTATTATAAAATATAAACATAAAACCTGTGATTTCATGGCCAGTATTGCTTGTGATGAAGTTAAGGTAGTCTATATGATAATCCATTTCACATAGATCATATGAATTATTGGCCCTGGTGGTTCTCAGATATAGCAAAAAAAAAAATCATTAAATTAATACACGGATTACGGATGTAGTATTTCCTTATAAAGGTGAATTAAGTTATTGTCTTCAGTGCCCTCTGCTTCCTACTTGTGTATCTCAAAAATAAAATGTATCTGGTTTGATTAGGAAAAAGCAATCTGGAAAATTCATTTAGGCAAATAATTTGTTCAAATACACATTATAGCACAAGTTCTGGAAACACAAAGATGAATAAGATATAGCTCCTACCTTTCAGAAGCACCAGTATAACAGACAAATAAATTAAAAATTGTAATATAACATGGTTAATGCAACAGTGGAAATATGCACAGGGTGAATGGGTAGCCTGGAAAGGCAGTTGCTGACATATGGAGCAGTAAGGAAAGTCTTCACAGAGGAAGGGATACTTGCAAGCAGGCTTGAGAGATAAGCAGAAAATTTACAGAAAGATAAATTGGAAAAGGGAGACCTGGGAAAGGCACATGCCATGGTACATACTAAAAGAACACAGTGTATTGGGTTAACTGAGCAGCTCATCACTTATGTGAGCGGGAGACAGAAAGAGGGAAAGGCAAGAGCCACTTGTGAAAGCTCTTGCGTGGAAAGTGAAAGTGTTTATTTAGACGGCAGTCTGTGATATCAACCTTTAAAAGAGTTTAAGCAGGAGAGTGGCATGATATCTGGAGCCATGCAGACGTTGTGTCAGAAGGGTAAGAATTAGAGTCTCATCACGACTAGCTGGGCAAAGAAGATGGAAAGAAGGTCGTGGGAGAAGTTCAGAATTTCTGCTTTATTTAGCTTTATAGGATTTGCAAGAAATTAGGTTACATCTGGACTTTTCCCAGAATTTAAAGTGTTGAAGGAGTTAGGAGTAGGTGATTTGGAGCCAGTATATGAAGTTTCTGAAGTATTATTCAGTCATTATTATAAATAAGCATTTACAATTAAAGTTAACAAATGTTTGCCTATATGGTTTTAAGGCAAACAGATTTTTGTGTAATGTGTGCTAAAAGACAATAAGCAAGCAGTGGATGAAAGTCAAGCAGAGATGTGGTATTGAGGCACACAACTGCAAACTAGTTTTTTTTTCCAATTAAAGTGGCACATATGGCAATAAACTGCAATGACAGTGGAATGAAATATTTACATTTTTTTGTAGTTAATATCCTGCCAAGAAAATCTTAGTCAGCAGTGTCATTTAAAGGGAATTGGGTTGATGGTATAATGTGTATATAAAGAGGCTCCTTTAAATATGACTTTTAGAAGTGAATGCTCTATGTAACCTATCTGTGGCATGTTGTTTACTTTTGTGCATACTATTAACTCTTAGACTTAGTAGTCTTTAGTATGTATTACTCTACCTTTCAGAGAAATGTATCGGGTACCAATTTATTCTCATCCCTTTAGTATGTCATAATATAGAGTCATGAGTCTGATGCTGACTGCTTGTATATGTGAGTGTACTCCATATCTGTCGCGTAACCAGACTCCTTTTTTTTATTTAATAATGTTTTATTTTTTCAAATGTACAGTTGATTGGATCTGTTTATGCATCTTCACCAGCAGGCAGAGCATCTTCACCCTTGGTATTTCTGGTGTAAATTACTTGAGCTCTGTGCCTTGAAACCAGTTTGATAAGACCTTTACTAAGGCACTCCTGAAGGACTGTCCTGGCCAGGGAACTGCGAATCTTCACTATCTCAGAGATCACAGCTGGAGTTATAAGCTTATAGTTGGGAATTTCCTTACAGAGTTTGTCACATGTAGCTTTGTCAAACAAAAGTAGGTTATGAAGCTTGTCCTAAACTTTGCCTTTGGACCACTTCTTTTCAGCCTTGCCCCCAGATTTGTTCACTGGGTCTTTGTCTTTCTTGACTGACTTTCTGGTGTCTTTCTTCTTGTTCTTGAGTGGCATTGTAAAGCTCAGAGAGCAGTGGACACCACTGCATTCTTGTTAAGATGTCAGACAAAAAGGCAGCCAGACTCCTAATACCAGATGTTCTGCCTCTTGTTTATTTGGTAATATCCTAACTTTTGGGGATGTGAGTTAGTCAGCTAATTTGTTAATATCCATAAGACATGTACTTTTAAGCCTTTTAGTATTGTTGCCCATCAAAAAGTTCTTTAATTGGGGGATTAACTTTAATATCTTACCAAAAATGATCCAGAAGCATTGAAAGGGGGAGTTCATGCAAAGTGTGTGTAGAGATGTTCAGAAGGAAAGATGACATTACTTGATAGTGTGACTTTATAGTAGACATGAAGGAGAAACTGCAGAAATGAAGGAACCATCAATGGCCATGGGCCAGCTGCAGGTTCCTTTCTGCAAGACCCAATAATGTTGACTGTAATGAAACATTTGTCTTTATGTTTGATTTGTATTTAAAAAGATGTTTTCTATATTCTTGTCACAAAGTTCTTTTGACGAAGTAATTCCTTATTTTCTTATTTTCTGCTTTGACACAGAAATCCCCTGCAAAGAAGCTGAGCCATGCAATTAGTAAATCTTTGGGGTGTGTACCCACAAGAGAACCCCCGCATCCTGTTTTTCCTGAGCAACCAGAGAAACCACTTGACCTTGCACATATCGTGTAAGTATATACCTGGATGTGAATGGGGGCCATACTGAAATGGGGGCCTTGTGAAATTCCTGTGGATCAAAACCAACTATCATCTAACAGGAACATTTGACTTTCTGGTTTGCACTTTCTTTTTGAGGGGAACTTAGACCTCAAGCTTTCCTCTCTTTAAGTCACCATAAATATCTACATGGAGGCTTGGTTCCTGACTCCTGAAGCCTAAGTAATAAAGCACCCTCCAGAAACATGAATCCATTGAAGAATAATTATTGTGCTGTTTTTAGCTGATTTGTCTTTTGTTATTTATGTGTTCATTCCTTAAATCAAGAATAATTTCTTCTGTATAGCAGTAATGACCATAGAGACTTAAATTAGTTTAGATAACATGGAAATAAAAATTAGCTTAATTTGCTCTTTTTCTATTGAGAGAAAATTAGGAAACATAAAGCTATTCAACAAACAAAACTAGTGTTTTCGTACATAGTTGAATATACATGCCAAATAAAGCAAAGCTAGAGGGGAACAAAAAAGTTAGAGAAATGAAGAAAGAAAAGGTAAGGAGGAAGAGAAGCAACGAAGGATAGGATTCAGCCTCTAAACTGATTTCTTTTCTCTGAATTAAATGATGACATTAAGTTTACTCTGTTGGATAAAGTTGTTAGGCTTTTGGATTATTTGTCTTTATCAGGTGTTTAGAAGTTTTTCTGTTGGAGTGGCTTCCATTTTCTTTTGCCTCCCTGACTGAAGGACTAAATGAGCTCTTGGACTAAATGAGCTCTTGGAAATGTTGATCTTTTCTTGACTAAATGAGCTCTTGGAAATGTTGATCTTTTCTTTCTTTTTTCTTCAATTATTTAAAAACCTTTGATAGTTACTAAAATAACTTATGCATATGAATTTAAAATTCAGTAGTACAGAAGAGCTTATAATGAATACAACACACCCTGCCACACTTTGCTGTCCTATGGGTTTTAGATCTACTCGTAGTTGCCTCCATATCGCTAAATAACATGTTTAGAGTGCCATTTTTTTACTTAGCAGTTTTAGACATTAAGTTCCTTTTGTGGCATAAACAATCAACCTCATTTATAACTTTGCATACCAACCCATCCTGTTTTTTATAATTATATCACCATTTTTAGGTTGGTTACCTTTGTAATTTTAAATAGTATTCTTAAAACTTTATTTCTTGTAATTTAATTTGAATTTCCATTGTGTAAACTGAGAAAATTAGCACCTTCTGCTAGCTCCTTTCTCTTTTTGCCTACTAATTTCTGCCATTTATGCTGTTACTTTTATATTGTCAGACCTGATACTATTTCTGACCATAACTAAGTCTTCTGAGGTTTATGAAAGGTTAAATCTAAAAGTTGAAAACCAAATAAGAGCATAATATTACTCATTACAGGTCAAATGGTGTGTTGTGATTCTGTGTAGTTCCAGTGTCATGATCCCTGTGCAATTATTCTCTCATCGGAGTTCACTGTGCTCTTCTTTCTTATATACCATTGATTGTTCAAAATCATGCCTGTTGATTTTCTAGTTGAACTGACTTTCTTGTACAGTTTTTGTTGTTATAGTTCCTGCTGTCTTTCCTTTGGCTTTCCATTGCTTTCTTCTTATTGTTAAGGAAAAATGTGCTCCCCCTACTGTGTTCCATTGCATAATTTATCTATTGCTTATAATGCATTTTTTTTGTTGTTAAATTAGCTAACTTATCCCCTTATTGAATAGTGTTTTTCATGTTGCATTTAAAAAAATGATCCTACTCTGGGCACGGTGGCTCGTGCCTGTAATCCCAGAGCTATGGGAGCCTAGGCTAGAGGATCACTTGATGCCAGGAGTTGGAGCAAAACCCCATCTCTACAAAAATAAAAATTAAAAAATAGCCAGATGTGGTAGTGTGCACCTATAGTCCTAGTTACTTGGTAGATAGAGGTAGGAGAAAGCTCTCTCAAGCCTGTGAGTTCAAGGCTGCAATGAGCTATGATCACTCCACTGCACTACGGTCTGTGCTATACAGCAAGACCCTATCTTAAAAAAAAAACAACAAAAATCCTTACCTGCCCCAACATTATAGTGCTTTTCTCCTTATTTTTTTCTTTAAGTTTTGAAGATGTCACTTTCACATGTCTTTAATTCATCTGAAATGGATTTTTGTGTGTGTTGTGATGTAGAATATCCAATTCCTGCCCCCAGCTTTTTGCACTTGAGTGTTGACTTGTCTCAGGGCCATTTATTAGATAATCCATTTCCCCTCCGACTACATAACCACCATTGTCAAAACACAGTTTCAAAATGCTGGTGTTTGGGCTTTTTATTATGTTCCTTTGGTCAGATTGTCTATCCCTGTGCCTGTGTTACACTATCTTAATAACTGTAAAGGATTAAGTATTCTACTTTTTTAGGAGTGTTCTGATTATTCTTTGCCCTTTTCTTTTTCACATATATTTTACATTGAGTTCCCCAAACAATTTTATTGAGATTTTTGATCAGAGATTCATTGAATCTAAAGATCAAATTAGGGAGAATTGGCATCTTACGAATATTAAATCTTCCATTCCATGAATGTGTTTTGTCCTTTCATTTATTATATATCCTTTCATGACTTTAAGTACAATTTTATAATTTTTCCCCCAGAAAAGTCTTGTATTAATTCTCGTCTTTTTGCATTTGTTGTTGCTGTTACAAATAATATACTTTTTCTTACATGCAGTAAATGCACCTACTTTAAGTGTACAATTTGATGAGTTTGGTAAATGTATGAGGGAGGATCCAAAGAAACCCTGAATTTTATTTATAAAAAATTGTGTATTTATTCTTACATGTTTAAATTTCAATCACCATCAAAGTGCTCTCCGTTTGATACAATACACCTATTGAGACACCTTTTCCACTGCTCAAAACAGTTTTTGAACTTGTCAGTTTTGAAGCCTTTTAGTGCTTTTGCCGTGTTTTGTTTCACCTCTTCCACATCAGCAAAATGTTTCCCTTTGAAGACTTTATTCATCCAAGGAAATAAAAGTCACAGGGGTGAGATTGGGTGAATAGGGAGTATGGGGTATGGGGGTCATGCCGTTTTTTGGTCAAAAACTGCTGAACACTCAGCACAGTGTGGACAGGTGCTCTCATGAATTACCCATCATGAAATGTGCAAATGTGTTGAAAGAATCTCAAAAAAAAAATATGAGCTGGGCTCAGTGGTTCAGCCTGTAATCCCGCGCCTTTGGGAGGCTGAGGTGAGTGGATTGCCTGAGCCCGTGGTTCGAGACCTGCCTGGGCAGCGAGACCTCATCTCTACAATAAATCAAAAAATCAGCCGGGCGTGGTAGCGCATGCCTGTAATTCCGGCTACTCGGAAGGCTGAGGCGGAAGGATCGCCGGAGCCCAGCAGGTCAAGGCTGCGGTGGCCGGGAGCGGCCACTGCACTCCAGTCTGGACGCCCTCCAAAAGATAATTCCAGTTTTTGGTCCCTCCTTGTATGGCTTTTTCTTTTTTTTTTTTAACCTGACAAATTTTGATAGGTTTGTCCAGTCCATTGGACTTTTCAGAGAAACAACTTTTGTTTTTGATCTCTTGCTATATGTTGTATGTTTTTTTATTTCACTTATTTACACGCTTTATTTTTTCTTTTGTTATAATTTCTTTGGGTTTATTTTGCTACTCTTTTTGTAACTGTCTTAAAAATATGGCTAGCTTATTCATTTCAGGATTTTTTTTCCTTGTATAAGCATTTAAGGCTGTAAATTTCTCTTCCCTACCTTGGTAGTGTCCAAATTTTGTTATGTGATTTTTTTATTGTTTAGTTCTAAATATTTTCTAAGTTCTATTATGAGTTTTTCTTTGAGAAGTATATTCTCTCTCTCTTTTTTTTTTTTTTTTTTGAGTTGGAGTCTCACTCCGTCGCCCAGGCTGGAGTGCAGTGGTACGCTCACAGCCACCCCAGCATCGACCTGCTGGGCTCTGGTGATCCTTCTGCCTCAGCCTTCCAAGTAGCTGGAACTACAGGTACACGCTACCCAGCTAATTTTTTTTATTTATTGTAGAGATGAGTCTCACCATGTTGCCCAGGCTGTTCTCAAACTCGCAGGCTCAGGCAATCCCCTCGCCTTGGTCTCCCTTAGTGCTGGGATTACAGACTTGAGCCATGGCACCCAGCCGAGAAGTGTACTTTCTTTTTTTTTGAGTTGGAGTCTCACTCTGTCGCCCAGACTGGAGTGCAGTGGCCGCTCCCGGCCACCGCAGCCTCGACCTGCTGGGCTCCAGCGATCCTTCTGCCTCAGCCTTCCAAGTAGCTGGAACTACAGGTACACGCTACCCAGCTAATTTTTTTTATTTATTGTAGAGATGAGTCTCACCATGTTGCCCAGGCTGTTCTCAAACTCGCAGGCTCAGGCAATCCCCTCGCCTTGGTCTCCCTTAGTGCTGGGATTACAGACTTGAGCCATGGCACCCAGCCGAGAAGTGTACTTTCTTTTTTTTTGAGTTGGAGTCTCACTCTGTCGCCCAGACTGGAGTGCAGTGGCCGCTCCCGGCCACCGCAGCCTCGACCTGCTGGGCTCCAGCGATCCTTCTGCCTCAGCCTTCCAAGTAGCTGGAACTACAGGTACACGCTACCCAGCTAATTTTTTTTATTTATTGTAGAGATGAGTCTCACCATGTTGCCCAGGCTGTTCTCAAACTCGCAGGCTCAGGCAATCCCCTCGCCTTGGTCTCCCTTAGTGCTGGGATTACAGACTTGAGCCATGGCACCCAGCCGAGAAGTGTACTTTCTTTTTTTTTGAGTTGGAGTCTCACTCTGTCGCCCAGACTGGAGTGCAGTGGCCGCTCCCGGCCACCGCAGCCTCGACCTGCTGGGCTCCAGCGATCCTTCTGCCTCAGCCTTCCAAGTAGCTGGAACTACAGGTACACGCTACCCAGCTAATTTTTTTTATTTATTGTAGAGATGAGTCTCACCATGTTGCCCAGGCTGTTCTCAAACTCGCAGGCTCAGGCAATCCCCTCGCCTTGGTCTCCCTTAGTGCTGGGATTACAGACTTGAGCCATGGCACCCAGCCGAGAAGTGTACTTTCTTTTTTTTTGAGTTGGAGTCTCACTCTGTCGCCCAGACTGGAGTGCAGTGGCCGCTCCCGGCCACCGCAGCCTCGACCTGCTGGGCTCCAGCGATCCTTCTGCCTCAGCCTTCCAAGTAGCTGGAACTACAGGTACACGCTACCCAGCTAATTTTTTTTATTTATTGTAGAGATGAGTCTCACCATGTTGCCCAGGCTGTTCTCAAACTCGCAGGCTCAGGCAATCCCCTCGCCTTGGTCTCCCTTAGTGCTGGGATTACAGACTTGAGCCATGGCACCCAGCCGAGAAGTGTACTTTCTTTTTTTTTGAGTTGGAGTCTCACTCTGTCGCCCAGACTGGAGTGCAGTGGCCGCTCCCGGCCACCGCAGCCTCGACCTGCTGGGCTCCGGCGATCCTTCCGCCTCAGCCTTCCAAGTAGCTGGAACTACAGGTGCGCGCTGCCATGCCCGGCTAATTTTTTATTTTTATTGTAGAGATGAGGTCTCGTCAAGTTGCCCAAGCAGGTCTCGAACCCACGGGCTCAGGCAATCCACTCACCTCAGCCTCCCAAAGCCACCGAGCCCGGCTTGTACTTTCATAATTTTCAAACATATGGGGGTTTTCTCTTTCCTTCTTGTTATTAATTTATAGCTTAATTTTATTTTGATCTGAAAAATGGTCTGTATTATTTAGTCTTGAAATTTATTGAGGCATGTTTATTGCCTAATATATGATCAGGTTTTTATTATGTTCCTTGTAAGCTTGAACTATTCTATGCTTTTTGGGTGAAGAGTTCTAGTGTGAATGAATATGCGTACATTAGGTTAAGTTTATTAATCATGTTTCTCAAACTTCTATGGCCTTACTTGTTCAAAATTATACATACTTCACTAGGATATTGAAACTTTATTCTTACATAGTGACTCTCATCCTCCCTAATAATTCTATAGATTTTCAAGTCTATTTCATCTGCTAGTAACATCTTTCAGTATCTTTTACTAGGTATGTGTGTGGTATAACTTTTTTCGTACTTTTATTTGCAGTCTTTCTGTGTCTTTAGGTTTTGAGTTTGTTTTTTATAAATTGTAAACAGAATTTTTTTTTTCTTTGCCTTGGTCGGTCAGTGCAAGTAAACTGGATTTTAAAAATCTAACCTGATATCCTGTCTTTTAGCTGGCAAGTTTGGTAATTTAAATGTGTTAGTATAATATTATCATTATTATAATTATGATTATAATTAAAATAGGTTTTTATTATATGTATGACAATCATTGCTATGGTTCCACCTTTTTCCATCATTTTGTTTTGTGCTATTTATCATATTTTTAAAAATTCCCCTATATTCAAATATTCCACCCTTTTCCTTCATATATTCTAATATGCTTACTGTGTCTCTTTTTATTTGTATAGTTTTTGAAAAATAGGTATTGTTTTGTGTGTCCCTTTAAAATATTTACATAAGTGATGTTGTGAACAGCATTTTACCGGTTCATTCTTCCTGTGGTAGACACCTAGCTAACTTCAGATTTCTGCTTCCACATATAATGCCATACTATATGTTCTCATTTCCCCCATGGAGCTGGGTAAGAATGTCTTTTTTTCTTTCTTTTTTCAGAGTCAGGGTCTCACTCTGTCATCAAGGCTGCAGTGCAGTGGTGTGATCATGGCTCATTGTAACCTTGAGCTCTTGAACTTAAGCTATCCTCCCACCTCAGCCTTCCCATAGCTAGGAACTACAAGCACATCACCATACCTGGCTTTTTAAAAAAATTTTTGTAGAGACGAGGTCTCTCTATGTTTTCTTTTTCTTTTCTTTTTTTTTTTTTTTTTTTTGAGTTGGAGTCTCACTCCATCACCCAGACTGGAGTGCAGTGGCCGCTCCCGGCCACCACAGCCTCGATCTGCTGGGCTCCGGTGATCCTTCCACCTTAGCCTTCCGGGTAGCCGGAATTACAGGCATGCGCTACCATGCCTGGCTGATTTTTTGATTTATTGTAGAGATGAGGTCTCGCTGCCCAGGCGGGTCTCGAACCCGTGAGCTCAGGCAATCCACTCACCTCAGTCTCCCAAAGGCGCGGGATTACAGGCTGAGCCACCGAGCCCGGCTCTCTATGTTTTCTAAGTTGGTCTCAAACTCCTGGCCTCAACTGATTCTTCTGCCTCTCCGCTTTCTAAAGTATTCAGATCACAAGCACGAGTTACCACACCTGGCCTGAATTTCTTTGTATCTAGGATACTGTTGTTAGGCCAAAGGATCAAAGGTTATGTGAATTCTGACTAGGAGAAGTATGTTGGGGAATCCAGTAATTTAGTGTAGACTTTCAGTTAATCTCTTTATGTTCATTTCGGCCCCATTAACCCTCCTTCTACCTGGGGCTCCTGAGTTCAGAGACTTTATGATAAGTTTGACTGGAGAGTAACCTCTGGTTTCCTACTGAGCCTAGAAAAGAGTAATCATCTGACTGTGTGGTATTGGGGAGTGAGGCTGGAAGAGGTGGGAATTCACTGCTGCTGTGAGAACCGTAATAGAGTATACCATAGACTTAGGTTAAGAGCATACTATAACCCAATCAATATGTAATCAGCTTGTGAACAATAGCACAGTCATTTCAGTTTTCTGCTTTAAAACATAACCTGTAGCTGTTTAAAGTTTCAGTTATGGGAAAAACTGCAAAGCTCCAGTTCAAGCTTCAACCCCTTCCCTTGACCCACTTTCCCCTTAGCAACAACCAATCAGGTGCCAGGGGAAAATCACCTAAAGTTTCCAAATGTCTCTGCAACTTCCCCAGCTAGTGGGCCAAGGTCAGCCCGAGTCAAGCTAGCCAATCCTCCACGATTATCTGACCACCAGAGGCTACTACCCAATTAAATGGTAACAAGACTGGAAAGTTCCCCCAAACTCCTCCTCCCTTTGTGTGAAAACATAAAAGGTGTCTGCTTAAGGAAGTCAGGGCCTCTGGGTGTACTCCGCTGCTCGGTTGTCGACAGAGGTCCAGGCTCGAGCTTGCAAATAAAGACCCTCTTGAACTTTCATCGGAATTGGCTCTTGGTGGTCTCTCGGATTGAACATTCGGCCACTACACTGCTTCTTCAGACTTTCAACCATTCCTCTTATTTTTCATGCAGCCTCTCACCCAGCTTTTAGAGTTATTAGGTGTCTCTAATTCCTGAGCATTCCTGGAGGTCTGTGGTTCCACTTCTCTTTTAGGGTGAACTTGACCTTAGGTTTCTTCTCTATTTATTAGAAAATTCCTTCCCATTTCTAGTTTCTATTAGAAATTTAAATAGAAATACAGTCTGGGACTGGGAGCTAAAAATTAGAATCTGATTTTTTCTTTATTGATTCTTATCATATTATTATATGTGCCTTGAATCTTTTTAAAAAAGAAATAAAACATTGTGATGAATTTGTGGTCTCCTTTGTTCCTCTTCCTGATCAAACTATGCTTTCTCTCTCCCAAAGGGTAACCACTAATATTTATTTGGCATTTATCATTCTATACATGTTTTTTTACTTTTGCTAGATGTTTATGCATTCATCAAATCAGGTGTGTTAAAACCATTCTTCTGTGAGTTTACTACTTTATTAAATAGTATATTTTTGACGTTTATCAAAAAATCTCAAGTAGCATTCCACTGAATGACTATACCACAAGGAGTCTGTTCTTATACTGATGGACACTGAGATTATTTCCAGTTTTTCGCTACAACCTACAATGCTGCATTGATTAATCTTTTATGGAAGAATTCTGTAAGGTGGGAGGGCAATACTGGTTCCTGGATATGAATATTACATAATTGGGATAGAGTCGGTAATGATATAGTAGCAGATTAACCCCTGTATCTCGGTGGTTCAACTCATACATGTTTGTCACTCTTAAAGTGTCCATTGTGTATTGTCATGACTCTAGAGTGGCTAAACTATGGGCAGCGATTCAGTGATGTTGGCTGCTTTAGTCTTCTGGCTCCACAAGCTTAGCACAAGGCCTCCTAGATGGCTGCAGCAGGAGAAGAAAGTATATGGAGAGCTCAGAGCCATTCCCTTGTGCTTTGGCTCAGAAGTAACATATCACTTTCCTCACAGCCTCACCTAATTTCAAATATAAGTAGCCTTTTTTGTATCTGGGAAGGAGAGGAGAACCAGATATTGTTCAGCTCTAGTAATGTATTCTACAAGTATCTTCATCTCTACTAAATATTACCTAGAATTCAAATTTTATAGCTTAAGTATTGATTAATCTGAATTATTCCCAAGCCAAGAATGTAGTCAGCAGGCCACTTGAAAAAAGTTGAGTTAGGGTCCCTCTTGGATTCTGATGAAAATTTGAGCAATTAATCATATCTAGCTTGACTATATAACTTTTAAAGTTCCTTTCAACTTGGAGTTTCTATGCCTTACAGATCTTTTTCTGTATTCACCACATGCCAGTGGTTCCCAAACTCAGCTGATATCAAGATCACTCAGAGTGCTTTGCAAGTAAAGATTACCAGTTGCTTCCATGCTAGGTCAACTTAGTCATTATCCTGAGAGTGACCTAGGAATCTACCTTTTGAAAAAGTTTTCTAATGCAGCTGATCAGTTTATGGAACTGCTGCGTTGAACATAAATGGTTTTAGCTATTTGGACAACTAATTAAGAATTCAATATTAGAGTACAAATGAAATATAAACATGAGTACCAATTTTTAACTCTTGCTGAGATTCTTAATTATTCATTCAGCAAATATTTATTGAGGACCTTCTGTCTACCATGTGAGGTCCAAATAGTATTCACATAGTACTTTGCTTATTTGCAAATAGGTTTAAGTGAGAGTAAAGAGGACAGTTTTATATAATTGCAGTAGGCTGTCCAGAATTTAGCTAATAAAACCTTTTACATTGAAGGTTAATGCTGTTGATAAAATTTTCTGATAGGCTCACTAACATTCCTTTTGTGTGTAGCCAGCAAAATAATACATTAATACAAATTGAAGTCCAATGCCTTAAAAATTCTGTGGACTCCTGGGTTTGCACATGTCAGTACTTAGGTATCCTGAACCACTGAGGATCATACTTTTCCTCTGAAAAACCTTAGAGGTGTTGTCTTCCATGTCTTTGGAACATCAGAGTGGACATTCTGAATCATTGTTTATCTTCATCTTTCTCAGGTATAGACAACCTTCCATTTTTATGTAGATGTCATTATTATTTCCAGCAATGATGACATCCTAATCTCCATAAGTTTTAACTGTCTAGACATCTATATGAAATCTGCAGTTTTCCAAAAATTTTCTGAAATCAGCTCTTTTCAATTTACAGAAGCACCCTCCAGACAGAAGGAAGCTTTATTAAAACTTGGAACAGTGCAGCCTGAAATTAGAAGGTATAAGTGGCTTATTGTGGCACTAATTACTTCAAAATTAAGATTTATTACTGTATGAATGTATTTTTGGGTCAGAGACTCATGCTGTTGCCACAGCTGGATTGTAGTGGCATGATCACAGCTCACTGCAGCCTGGGTTCAGGCGTTCCTTCTGCCTCAGCCTCCCGAGTAGCTGTGACAACAAGCATGCACCACCTTGCCCAGCTAATTTTCTTTTTTTTTTTTTGTAGAGATGAAATCTTGCTATGTTGCCTAGGCTGGTCTTGAACTCCTGAACTCAAACAATTCTCCTTCTTCAGCCTCCCAAAGTGCTGGGATTACAGGCATAAGCCATACTGTACCTGATCAAAATTAGGTTTTTTGTGTGTGTCAGAGAACTGCGGTCAAATAAGTACCTTCTAAAGAGGTCTTTAAAAAGTTTTAGCCAGGCTCAGTGCCTCAGCCTGTAATCCCAGCGCTTTGGGAGGCTGAGGTGAGTGGATTGCCTGAGCCCACGTATTCGAGACCCGCCTGGGCAACTTGGCGAGACCTCATCTCTACAATAAATCAAAAAATTAGCCGGGCGTGGTAGCGTGCGCCTATAGTTCCAGCTACTTGGAAGGCTGAGAGGGAAGGATCGCCAGAGCCCAGCAGGTCGAGTCTGTGGTGGCCGGGAGTGTGCCACTGCACTCCAGTCTGGGCGACAGAGTGAGACTCCAACTCAAAAAAAAAAAAAAAAAGTTTTACTTGAAAAAAGAGCTCTGTGGGGCTTAAATACTCCATAGTTGTGTGCCCATGGTATTTTTTTAATCTAAATGCTGGGAAGGTTAGGAATTTCTTTAAAGTTTATGGAGTTCATGGTCTCTTACCAGTCTCAAGATTGTACCATTGTATCCAAAAGAACAATCTTACTCATTTTGAAGCTCTGAAAAATAATATAAATCACATATTCACCCTATTATGTAAAGTAATCCTCTAACATGATGTCTTTCCCTTGTGATCTGTCTTGATTTTATTAGCCTGTGAAGGACTGGGGTAGGAGCCTGTCGCAGGGGTAAGCAGAAGGACTGGAGCCCTGTTGAGTGAGGGTTGGCAGGGGCTGCTGTGGGGTAGTGGACCTAGGAGAGGGCCCTGTTGAGTTTTCCATTACAAAGAAAAAAATCACTGCCTACTGTGTAGAAATAGGGAGTGGGACAAGGGTGAAAGAAAGAGACCAGCCACAAGGATCTCTTCTTAGGCCAGTTGAGAGATGATGATGGTATGGGCTATCTTGGGGCAATGGAGATAAAGAGGTTTGCAAACACATTTAAAAATCTTATGTTTTGCCATTATTGTGTGCCCAGAAATAAAATTAAAACCTGATAGAAATTTGGGGCAGGAATTGAAAGTACATATGAGATAAAGTATTCTATCTTTTGATGTTTTGCCGATGGCCTAGAGTAGAAATTTATTCATATCCTTGCAAACCTGAGTTGCAAGTATGTTGATGTGTATTAAGGACCCACAGGCCCTTTGCCACCTCATTGGTATACATGGTTTTGTTTAACCCTCATAGCAGCCTTTGCAGTATAAGTATCATTTGCCTATTTAATTGGGCAGGAAATAGTATCAGTGAGGTTGAGTGGCATGTCCAAGATCACACAGCTATAAAATGGTGGTGACTTTGGAACTGGAGTCCAGGTCTCTTGAGTTCACCCCAGCCTTCTTTTCATGGCCCTTCAGTTTACTAACATGCTGACACACTAAGAAATTGTTATTGCAGAAAAATGCAATAATTGCAGCATTGTTTGAACCCCGTGGTTAGTTTCGGAATCAAGAGGGAACGTTGGCAGCGCACGGGGGCTCAAGCCTGTAATCCCAGCACTTTGGGAGACCAAGGTGAGAGGATTGCCTGAGCCCACAGGTTCGAGACCAGCCTGGACAATTTGGTGAGACCTCATCTCTACAATAAGTTAAAAGAAAAAAAATTAGCTGGGCATGATAGCTATAGTTCTGGCTACTTGGAAGGCTGTGGTGGAAGGATCACCTGAGCCCAGGAGGTTGATGCTGGGGTGGCCGTGAGCGTACTACTGCTCTCCAGCCTGGGTGATGGAATGAGACTCCAACTCAAAAAAAAAAAAGAAAATATCAAATAACTGTTACTTGGTTGGTTGAATAATAGAAGGAAGACAGTGGATATGATAGAAGGAAAACTGTATTAAAAATGAAGAGACAAGCCGGGCTCAGTGGCTCAGCCTGTAATCCCGCGCCTTGGGAGGCTGAGGTG
>NW_007197071.1:0-17122 GCF_000164805.1 Carlito syrichta | reverse complement strand
TGTAGTTCCAGCTACTTGGAAGACTGAGGCAGAAGGATCGCCGGAGCCTAGCAGGTCGAGGCTGCGGTGGCCAGGAGCGGCCACTGTGCTCCAGTCTGGATGACAGTGAGACTCCAACTCAAAAAAAAGAAAAAAAAAAAGAAGAGACCTCAGTTTGCTTTTCTGCAAAATGGTAATAATAAAACCTATCTTAATTATCTCACGATATTATTTAAGGATAATGTATGTAGGAGTGCTTCTAAGAGATTAGAATGCTATAAATAACTTTAACTTTTAAAGTCTTTTCCTCTAAATAAAGTAAATATTGCAAAATGTAAACTCCACAAAGGCTGGGATGTGTCTTCTCCAATTCCCAGTGCCTAAAATAGTACCTGGTGCATGATAGGCACCTAAATATGTGGAATGAGTGAATGATAGTAAGCACCATTTATATAAACAGGCACCTAGCTCCTTCCCCGTTTATCTTTTTGCGTTTTGTTTTTGGTTTTTTCTTAAGTAATGCAAGTCATGTACCTACAGTTTCCTAAAGCCTCCACTAGATGTCAGACATATTTCTTTGTGTTTGTTTTCGAGGGTGGGAGACAGAATATTGTGTAAACAAGGTTTTTCAAATAACTCCCAAGACTTGTATTCAAAACAAAGCCAATTCACTGATCAGCACTAGCAACTTTTCTGACTTCTTAGTCTGAGAGAAATTAGTTTCTTCTTTTATTCAAAGCATTTTTATATACAGTGTCTAGCCTTAGATGTCTCTGTTAGGCTTTCTGGGATCCTAATTCAAGCAATTTGCTGTTGCTTAGGATCTAATTATCTAACCACAGAGTTCTTAAACCTAATCTCTTTAATTAGTGGTTAGTCACCATTACATTTCAGTTTGTGGTTATTTATTTTTGAGAAAGCAAAACTTCCCAATGTTGACTTAGTATATATATTCCTCTGAATCCCAGCAAGAAAGAGCACAACAGTCTCCCAGCGCTCACACCTGGGATTCATCTGTTCCCTTAGTGGGTTGGCAAACCACAGCCTGTAGGCTAAGGGCAGCCTGTCATCTGTTTTTGTATGACCTATGATCTAAGAAGACTTTTATATTTTTAAATGGGTGAAGAGAAGTAAAAGAAGAATATTTTGTAAAGTAAAAACTATATGAAATTTAAACATCAGTGTCCATAAATGAAGTTCTATTGGGACACAGCCATGCTTACTCATTTACGGATTTTTTATGGATGCTTTCAGGCAACAGTGGTCGAACTGAGTCATTGACAATTGAGACCCTATAAGCCTAAGCTATTTACTATCACTGTCTGTCTCTTTAGAGTGAAGGTTTGCAGATCCCTGTTCTTAAAGAAGAGTGTATAAGAACTGCAAATTTAGGGTGCTTTGTGCTTCTTGATATTCTTTTCTCTGAATGTTCATCATCTTCTTTGGCTTGATGGCTCAGGTAGTTTTTTCACCCAAGGGTGAAGGTTAATTGGCAATATCTTCTGCTGAAGCGTTCATATAAAGTTTGTTACCTAGAAACCAGACTGCCTCTTATTGACAGAAACTCCTTTGTTTCTTGCCACCTGTGCATACATAAATATATAGTATATTTGAACAGCTTAGCCAAGCAATTTTCTCCACACTTTGCATCAAAACAGAATTAACCTAGATAATTTTAAAATACTGCTATTTAAATTGTACTATAATTATAAAATTATAATTACAGTAATACTTTAATGTGGCTCTGATTTGTTCTATTTTTACTTCGGTTTGATACTGAGATTCTTTGTATGCATTACAAGGGAGGACCCCCCTCCAAAAAAAACCAGAAATTTTTGAAGGGTGGGCCCCTTGTAGTACAGGCTGCCTTACTAGGTTATGTGGTCTAGGAACCCATTGACATCGGTGTACCAGCTAGTGTTGCTGTGAGAGGCTGCTTTCAGCTTCAGTGAGGTTTTTTTTGGAGATTCTTTCAATGCATTTGCCCATTTCGTGATGGGTGATTTACGAGTTCACCTGCCCACACTGCACTGAGTGTTCAGTAGTTTTTTTTGTTTGTTTTTTTGGGTTTTTTTTTTTTTTTTACCAAAAAATGGCATGATCCCGTGCCACACCCTCCCTATTCACCCAATCCTGCCACAACTGACTTTTTGTTTTTCCCAGGACGAAGAAAGTCCTCAAAGGGGAACGTTTTACCATTGTGGAATAGGTGAAACAAAAAACGGCAAAAGCACTAAAAGGCTTCAAAATTGATGCGCTCAAAAAACTATTCTGAGTAATGGAAAAAGCACCTCGATAGGTGTATTGTATCAAACAGAATACTTTGAAGGTGACTGAAGTGTAAACATGTAAGAATAAATACACAATTTTTTATAAATAAATTCTGGGTTTTTTTGGGTTCTTCCCTTTGTTTTCATCTAAAATATGTCCTCTTTTTTTTCTCTTTTCATATACCAACCTCATGGATATTCTTTTTGAACTTTAAGCAACTATGCTTTAAGCATCAGTATTTTCAGTGTTTGAAATACTTTATAGTATAACTCAGTAAGTCTGTTTTCAACGTATTCATAATGGCCTTAAGTAGATCAGTAGAATTCACCAGACCAGGAATAATATAAGCCTATAAAAGAATAAGCCTATAAAAGAATAAGTCTAACTTGTTTATGTTGTTAGATTATTAAAGCTCGTTTTTGTGACATTTCTTTTAAGATGATGGATGAGTCTGGAGTTGAAAATGACTTTTGTTAAGGGCACTTCTGGTGAATTGTCTTGCTGTTTACAACTTTTTAATCAACCAATTTTTTAAAAATGAAGAGTTGGACATTAGTTTTATTATAGCTCAAATTGTTGGATTTATAAAGTTTATAATATTGATAAGTGGGTCTTTGAGTTGAAACTACTACTGTCTTTCTCAGTGGTTTCATGTGTATTGTGAGTGTGTGTAGTACGTAATGTGTGTTTGGCACAGAAAATAGAAGAAACTAACAAGGTGATAATTTTCCCTGAGACTACAAGGTGAATCTGATGTTCTAGTTTGAAGGGCATACCAGATTCAATTCTAAGTATCTTGGCATCCTGCAACTGAACCTATTTGAAAGATTATAATCTTGAGTCATTTCTGATTGGTAAATATGCAGATTGAGCATCCCTAATCCAAAAGGCTCCATACTATGACATTTTTTGAGTACTGACATGATGCTCAAAGAAAATGCTCATTGGTGCATCGCGGAGTTTGGATTTTTGGATTTGGGATGGTCGACTGCAATAAATGTAATGCAAATATTCCAAAATCCAAAATATGAAACACTTTTCGTCCCAAGCATTTTGGATAAGGGATTCTCAACCTGGATCATAGATATTAATTCTGTCTTGCATTTTGCTGTAATGATTTTGAAAAACCCACCTTTGATGACATAGTCTTCTCACGAGTGGGCCATTGGGCATCTAAAATTTCAAGTCTGTTTAATTTGACTTTTTGGTAAAAGAAAAATTGCTTTTCATTCTCCTATTTATATAGCCTAGAGCATGAAGCCTCTTATGGCTCTTAGGTCACAGTTCATCTGATACTAATTCTGTGTTGCATTTTGCTGAGATGAACTTTGAAATCTTAGCAGCTGAGGAATACAGCTTACTCTTAGAGTCTTGAGCTTCACTAGGTCCCGGTTAGGATATTATTTGTTTTGCTCCATTTCAGGCTAAAGGTCCCAGAAGTCATTCGCTTTTGAGCTTAGGGTTGCTTGCCAACCCTGGAAGTACACCTCTCTGAAAGAGAAAGAGAACAAAGAGGGTCATGCGTCATCTGAGGTAGTCCTTGAAAGTGTGCACACTGTGGTGGAGGGCAAGGGTAATCACATCCATAAATGCACACATATGTGTGCTATGTGTGTGTGATAGAGAAGATTGTTGATTGATTATGGTGCAATGAGAAGAAACGGTGTTATTTACTACAACAAAACTCAGAACCATCAAGCTTTAATCCTAGGATGGTAATTATTTACAAGTGACTGTGACTCTGTTCTGCTGAATTTTACTTTCCTCTGGGGGTTTTCTTACCCTGTGTACCATCATACTACTATAAAGAACTCTGCTTTCACACTCTGAGTCTCACATGGCCCAAAATCATCATCCCTTGATTTTCTTTTCTTTTTTTATTATTATGGTTTAAAAAAAAGTACATAACATATAAGTTACAATGCCAACCATTTAAAAGTGTACAGTTCAGTAGTGTTAAGTATATTCACATTGTGAAGCAGCTATCCAGAATTTTTTTATCCTGCAAAACTGAAATTCTGACAAGCAACAATACCTTTTGCTCTCTCCTTCCACCCTGTAGTAAATGCCATTCTTATTCTGTTTCTATGACCTTTGCTAGTTGGCATACCTCATGTAAGTAGAATCATGGTATTTGTCTTTTTGTGACTAGCTTATTTCACTTAGTGTAAAGTCCTCAAGATTTGTCTATGTTGCATGTGACAGGAGTTCCTTCCTCTGTAAGGCTCAGTAATAATCCATTGTATGTATATACCACATTTTGCTTATACCTTTATCCAACATGGACACTGGGTTGGATTCCTTTCACCTCTGGGCTATTGTAAGTAGTGCTGCTATGAACATAGGTGTGCAGATATCTCTTTGAGACCCTGCTTTTCATTATTTTATGTATATACCCAGTAGTGGGATTGCTGGATTATATAGAAGTTCTCCTTTTAATTTTTTTGAGGATGGCTGGGCTCGGTGGCTCAGCCTGTAATCCCAGCACTTCGGGAGGCTGAGGCAAGAGGATTGCCTGAGCCCACGGGTTCAAGACCAGCCCGGGCAACTTGACGAGACCACATCTCTATAATAAATAAAAAATTAGTCAGGTGTGGTAGTGCGCACCTGTAGTTCTGGCTACTTGGAAGGCTGAAGTGGAAAGATCACCAGAGCCCAGCAGGTCGACGCTGGGGTGGCCGTGAGTGTGCCACTGCACTCCAGCCTGGGAGATGAAGTGAGACTTCAACTCAGAAAAAAATAAATTTTTTCTGAAGACCCTTTATAATGTTTCTTATAGAGATTGCACCATTTTATAATCCCACCAGCAGTGCACAAGGGTTCCAGTTTTCTACATCCTTGCCAACACTTGTTACTTTATGTTTTTATTTTATTTTGTTTTTATTCTAGCCATCATAATGGGTATGAAGTAATATCTCATTGTGATTTTGATTTTTCTTTTCTTGATAGTTTTATTGAGGCCTAATTTATGTACCTTAAAATTCACCTACTGTGACAGTTAAGTGATTTTTAGCAAATTTGTACAATTTTGCAAGCATTAACACCATCCAGTTTTATTTTTTATTTTTTTAAACATATTTTTTATTTTAAAATTGTGGTGTACGGTTAAGGGTTAGGTATACAAATATGCATCGTTCAGGCACCCTTGTTGATAAGGGGTGTCCCCCCGTCCCCAGACAGATATTGACTACCATTAATCCCACCTGCCTTTCCCTCCCTGCCCCCCCATAGTTTCCCGCCACTGTCAATCCTTTTCTTATAGTGTTACAATAGGTGTTCAAGGTCCACTTATGAGTGAGAACATGTGATAAGGCACCATCCAGTTTTAGAATATTTCGATCATCCAGAAAAGTTCCCTCGTATCCATTTGTAGTCAGTCCCAGCTCCCACCTCCCCCACAAGGCAACTACCAATTTACTTCCTGTTTCTATAGTTTTGCTTTTTCTAGAAATTTCCTATAAACAGAATCATATAATATGTAGTCTTTTGTTTTTGACTTTTCATTTAGCATATTTTTTAGATTCATCTATGTTATAGCAAGTATAAAAAGATAATTTCAGCTGGGCTTGGTGGCTCAGCCTGTAATCCCGCGCCTTTGGGAGGCTGAGGTGAGTGGATTGCCCAAGCCCGCGGGTTCGAGACCCGCCTGGGCAGACAAGACCTCATCTCTACAATAAAATCAAAAAATTAGCCGCATGTGGTAGCGCGCGCCTGTAATTCCGGCTACTTGGAAGGCTGAGTGGAAAGGGTCGCCGGAGCCCAGCAGGTCGAGGCTGCAGTGGCCAGGAGCGGCCACTGCACTCCAGTCTGGGCAACAGAGTGAGACTCCAACTCAAAAAAAAAAAAAAAGATAATTTCTTTTTAATGTTGAAATATTTCACATTTTGTTTATCCATTCACCAGTAGATGGACATTTGGCTCATTTTTTGACAATTATGCCAAACTGTTTTTGAAAGTGAGGGTATTGTGTTACATTCCTACCAGCTATAAGAGTTCCAGTTTCTCCACATTCTCATCAACAGTCAATTATTCTTCTGGGTTATGGCCATCCTAGTTAGTGAGTAGTGGTATCTTATTGTAGTATTAATTTACGTTTCCTTAATAATGTTGAGCATGTTTTCATGTCATATGTCTTCTTTGGTATAATTGTCTATTTCGATCTTTTGCTTGTTTTAGAAATCATTTTAGATTTACAGAAACATTTCATAGATAGGACAGAAAGTTCCCATATACCCTGTACTCATTTTTTTCTTGTTGATAGCAAATGAAGCAATTTTTTTATTGCTGTTCTTATTAACGAAACTCCATACTTCATTAGAATTTCATTGATTTTTCTCCTAATCCTCGTTTTCTATTCTAGAGTCCCATCCAGGATACCACATTACATTTATTTATCATGTCTCCTTGGGCTCCTTCGGGCTATGACAGTTTCTTTTGCCTATTTTATAATTTTTATAATTGGGTTGTCTTGTTGTTGAGTTTTAAGAATTCTTATGTATTCCGGACACAGGTTCTATATTAGATACATGATTGGCAAATAATTTGTCTCTATGTCTTTTCATTTTCTTAATGATCTTTTGAAGAGCAAAAGTTTTTAATTTTGAAGAAATCTAGTTTATCAGTTTCTTTTTTCTTTCATAGATTGTGTTTTTGGTGTCATATGTAAGAAATGTTTCCTCAGCTTAAGTTCAGAAAGGTTTTCTCTCAGAAGTTTTATAGTTTTAACCCTACATTTCAGTCTGTAATCCATTTTTGCATTAATTTTCAATTAACTTTTATGTATGATTTAAGATAAGAGTCTACATTCTTTTTTTTTTTGTACGTGAATATCTACTTGTCCAACTACGATTTGTTGAAAAGACTACTCTTTGAGCCATTTAAATGGCTTGCCACTTTTGTCAAAATCAGTGGACTGTAAGGCTTATTTCTGGACTCTTACTTCTATTCCGATCTTGATTATAACTTAATGGTAAGCT
The DNA here is from genome assembly GCF_000164805.1 of Carlito syrichta. NCBI lineage: Eukaryota > Metazoa > Chordata > Mammalia > Primates > Tarsiidae > Carlito > Carlito syrichta. The sequence goes on along the minus strand of NW_007197071.1, from coordinate 9,896 downwards.
TTGAAATTGGGTAGTGTAAGTTCTCTTCTTTTTCTTTATTTTTTTCAAATTTTAGTATCATGGGGTACATGTACATGTGGATGTGTTATAGTTATATTATATGAAGGTAAGGTTTGGGCTTCTCATGAGCCTCGTCCCCTCAATCCCGAGTGTTCAACCTGGTACTCAGTGGATGGTTTTGTATCCCTTACCCACCTCCCTGACTTTAGCTGTGCCCAGTGTCTATTCTTCCCATCCTTGTGCCCCTGTGTGCCATGTTTTGTACGCACTTATGAATGAGAAAATGCATTTTCAGTTTTTTGTTTTGTGATAATTCACTTAGAATGATGATCTCTAACTGCATCCATGTTGCTGCCAAGGACATTATTTCATTCTTTTTTATGGCTGCATAGTATTCCAAAGCATATATGTGCCACAGCTTCTTTATCCAGTCCACTGTTGATGGGCATCTGGGTTGGTTCCATGTTTTTGCTATTGTGACTAGTGTACAATAAACATACGATTACATGTGTCCTTTTGGTTAGAGCAATTGATGCTCCTTTGGGTACATTCCCAGATGTGGGATTGCTGAGTCAAATGGTGAATCTGTTCTTAGTTCTTTGAGAAATCTGCAAACTTCTTTCCTCAGGAGTTGAATTAGCTTACATTCCCACCAACAGTGTGCAAGTATTCCCTTTTCTCTGCAACCTTGCCAATGTGTGGGGTTTTTTAAAAACTTTTTAATTATAACCATCCTGACCTATGTGAGATGTTATCTCATTGTAATTTGATTTACATTTCTCTAATGATTAGTGAGGCTGAGCATTTTTAAGATTTGTTTATTGATCACTTGTATGCCTTCCTTTGAGAAGTGTCTGTTTATGTTCTTTACCCATTTTTTAATGGGACTGGATTTTTCCTGTCAATTTGTTTGAGTTCCCTATAGATTCTAGATATTAGGCCTTTGTGAGATGGATAGTTTGCAAATATTTTCTCTTATTCTGTGGGTTGTCTCTTCACTCTTTTGATGGTTTCTTTTGCTGTGCAGAAGCTTCTTAGCTTGATAAGGGCCCACCTGTCAATTTTTTGTTTTTGTTTTTGCTGCATTTGCTTTTGAGAACATGGCCATAATTCGTCTTCTAGGCCGGTGTACCCAAGGATGTTCTGTCTAAGATTTTTATAGGTTGAGGTTTTATGTTTAAGTCCTTGATCCATTTTGAGAGAATTTTTGTTTATGGTGATAGGTAGGACTCCAGTTTCATTTTTCTGCTTGTGGTTAGCCAGTTTTCCCAGCACCATTTGCTGAATAGAGTTTTCTTTCCCCAGTGGTTTTTGTTGTTGCTGTTGTTAGCTTGGTCAAAGATGAGTTGATTGTAGGTTTGTGGTTTTATTTCTAGGTTCTCTATCCTGTTCCATAGTTCTTTTTTAAAAAATTATTTTAAAAAATTCTTTTGGTTATCCTAGGTTTTTTCATTTCCATATAAATTTTAGGATATATGTGTTAATATTTTTCTTTTTGCGTCGGAATCTCACTCTGTCGCCCAGGCTGGAGTGCAGTGGCATGCTCACGGCCACCCCAGCCTTGACCTGCTGGGCTCCAGCGATCCTTCAGTCTCAGCCTTCCAAGTAGCTGGAACTACAGGCGCACGCTACCACGCCCAGCTTATTTTTTGATTTATTGTAGAGACTAGTTGCCCAGGCTAGTCTTGACCTGAGCTCAGGCAACCCTCTCGCCTTGGCCTCCCAAAGTGCTGGGATCACAGGCTTGAGCCACTGCGCCCAGCCGATATACCTGTTAATTTTAACAAAAAAAGTCTTCTGGGATTTTGACAGGGATTCAGTTAAATATGTTGATTTGTTCTCTTCCTCTCGTCTTCCTTTGCATACTCTACCTTCCTTGTCCCTTATTTTTTGTTTGTGTATTGTTTTTTGTTTTGTTTTATTGCCTTCAATGTTTGCATGTGAGTAGCTAATCCTGAATAGGATGCGATCATCTTATATGTTTAATAAATCCTTAGTAGTGGCCACAAGCATGGATATATTCCTTTTGATTCAGTCTACTTTTATATCCTGCTTTAATGATAATAATGTAAATGAAAAATACTTTTGAGATTTTTCAAAGATGTTTCTTTTTGTGTGAATTTATAATACAAGTCATCTGTTTCTAAGAGGTTGTTATACGTATGTAAAGAAAATTCAGAGGTGAAAATTGAGATCTAGACAATTGGTGTAGCATTATAATAGCTGTCCTATAACATAATCCAGTTAATGTCTTTTTTTTTTTTTTTTTGGTTCTTATCCCTTCAGTGACTTTCCATTACACTTAAAAGCTCAAGTCTGTACAGTGGTCTACAAGACTCCATGACATCTGATTCCTGACAACCTCTCTGATTTTATTTCCTACTACTTGCCCATTAGTTGCTATATTCTTGTTACACTAGTTTTGTTCCTTGCAAATACTAAGTATTTTCCCATCTCAGAACCTTTGCACCTGCTGCTTCATTTGCCTGAAATGCTCTTCATCCTGATATTCATGTGGCTTATCCTTTTATGTCATTCAGATCTCTCCTTAAATGTTAGCTTCTCAGAGAGACTTTCTATAGCTCTTTTATCTAAAATAGCAGCATCAGTCATTCTGTGTCTTCTTACCTTGCTTCAGTTTTTTCATGGCACTTGGCATTATATGTCCTAAAAAAAGAATTCATTTTTATGTCTGTTTATACTCTCTACCCTACTAAATTGTAAGCCTTTTGAAGACAAGGACTTTATTTTGTTCCTTGCTTTATCTCCAGGTATAGGATAGGACTGGCAAATAGTAGACTTTAAATAAATACTTACAGAATGAATAAATGTGGTATATGTATTTGTGACTTACTAATAGCAGTAGTATTCATGAAGCATTCAGGTTATTGAAAGAAATTATATCAGTATGTCAGGATGAGGCAGGCTTTATTTCCTGTATTTTTATAGTGCTAACGCCAATAGTATAAAAATTGAGATTGGAAGCAATGGTCCTCTAGTTTATTATGATAATTTTAAAAATTCTTAAAAAGTAATCATTCTTAGTATTGGAGAAGTCTGCTTTTCTTTGAAGTTTATTTCTTCCCTATCTCAACCTATGATATACAAGTAATGTAATTTCATGCAAACATTGAGTGTCAGAGTTCTATTTCAAAGAGTGGAATTTCTTAACAGGATTTGTATACTGGCTGCAATTTAGAATAATTTGAATATTTCTTAGCACCTTTACAAATCTTTTATATTGGCCACTTTTGACTGGTGGTCTGAGTTTAGAACCTACTATATTAGCTCTTTTTCCTTCTTCTTAAAAAACTCATCTGTCTAAATATTTCTAACAAATTAGTCTTCTTGAATCACTGCCTTTGCCATATTACTTCCCTGTTTAAAAAATATACAAAACCCTGCTTCCTATGGAATTAGGGAGGCACTCCCATGTGGGAATTCAAGGCCTTGTGTAATTGGGACCCACCTTACTTTTTGAATCTTATCTTCTGATACTAATTATACAGTACAAAAAGCTGGTTTATGATGTCCCAACCTAGCTACCCCCTTTCCTGAATGCCCTGCTTGCTTCTTTCAGACTTTTCCATGTTTGTATATCTATGAGTCTAATGTAAATTCTGTTCCATCCATGAAACCTTTCTTAGGCTGTAGAAGTAACTAACTCATATGATCTCTTCTTTCCTAAATTCCTTTAGCTCTTGTGGTTTTTTCAGTCACTTGGGTACCTAGTAAAATGCTGTCTCCTTCCTTAAGGGTTTCTTGAATATATATTAAACCGAACTTCGTGAAGATTGTAAGCACCTCCTATATGCAATCAACTTCTTAAAGACTGGGATTATGTATCTTTAGCACCTGGGAAAGTCCGTGTGTTTGGGGGACTGAACTTTGTACTAACTGGTGTGTCTATGGCATGGAGCATAATTGCAGATTCTAGTTGAATTAGGTTAACTTTGGCAATTTTCTTGTAGTCTATCTAAGGTCACATTATAAGACCTTGCTTGTTTCTTTGATATGCCTTTGCTAATCTTCTTATTGAAGCTTTGGAAGGCAACCAAAGAGAGTTACTCATACTGTAAAAATTTATATTTTTAATGAGCTTTGTGAGAGAAGTTCTTCTTTTACTACTTGAAATAATCCCGGAGGTCAAGAGAAAATCAGAAAAAGGCATCTTCTCCTTTGGTTGGAGTGGTCCTTCTCTTTGGGCCACTTTACTTACTTTTTCCCTTTTGGTGGTGCTAATGGAATAATCTTATTTATTTATTTATTTATTTTTTGAGTTGGAGTCTCACTCTGCCACCCAGACTGGAGTGCAGTCGCCACTCTCGGCCGCCGCAGCCTCGACCTGCTGGGCTCCGGCAATCCTTCCGCCTCAGCCTTCCAAGTAGCCAGAACTACAGGCACGTGCTACCACGCCCGGCTAATTTTTTGATTTATTGTAGAGATGAGGTTTCACCAAGTCGCTCAGGCGGGTCTTGAACCCGCGGGCTCAGGCAATCCACTCACCTCAGCCTCCCAAAGCCCAGGATTATAGGCTGAGCCACCGAGCCTGGCTGGAATAATCTTAAAGGTAAAGAGTTAGGCCATTTCCAGGCTGGTACCTTATTGGTCACTGGTGTGGCCATGTGTTTTTTGAGCTCTGCCCAGGTCACATTTCCTGGCTTTGACCTCCTCCCCTACCTTGGGGAGGTGAATCTCCTCTTTCTCTCACTTTCTCTCTCATTTGCTTTCTGAATAAACCATATTTTCTAATCTAACTTCTGTGCAATTCTTTGTATCTTTCATGCGACATCAGATCAAACACCCACATCCCCTAAGGGGCCCGATTTAACATTCTGGAGGCCCAGCTGGAAGTGTGACCTAACATTTTTTGGAGGTCCCATCAAGATTGTAACCTAACATTTTTGGAGGTTCCACTGAGACATGCCACTCTCTCTTTTCCAACCCTAGTCTTTCTGTGGTGATAGATAAGGTGCTTGGCTATCTTTTCTCTGCTACTTGCTCTTAATCTTGTTGCACATGATGTGCTACATCAAATGAACCTCTCCCTGTAACCTCAGCCTTGTCCGGTACAAAATAACATCTCTGCCAAGATATTAAAAAAGCAACAGGGTACCAACAGGGAGGACTGCAGAACCAGAGGGTCAAAGGCATACCAATTGGCAGTTGCAATTAGAGACAAAACTCCCCAATTGCCCATCGGAGACCTGACCAGAGAGCCACTGCGAAGCAGTTGCACTCTCTTCTGAAGAGAGGAGAGAACACTTGGCTCAGAAATGGTGGTCAACTAAGGAAGCCTAGAAATCTGCTAACGTGCCTGACACTGGCTCACCATCACCCCAACAAACCCCAGTTCTTAGGGTGGGTTAAGAAACAAGCTTCAGGAGCCACATCTACCCCAAACCCTCTAGCTGAACTGCATGCAGACCAGACAGTTCCTACCACTGTCAATTGCAGCATTCATGTGACTAACCCACCCATCTGCCTGCTGTCCACCACCTGACGTCAGTACCTGCACTTACCTGCCCCTTCGTGATGACGTGGAGCAGATCACCATTCAGTCATCTTAATGACCTTCCCCCATCAAAGGGAAGGGTTAAAAGGACTCAATCACGAGCTACCGGTCTCTAGTTGCCACGGCCATGGCCATTACTAGACTCTGGTGTGGCCATGTGCTCTGAGCTATGGCCAGGTCATGTTTCCTGGCTTTGGCCCCCTCCCCTACCTTGGGGAGGTGAGTCCTCTCTCTCTCTAATTTGCTTTCTAAAACTATATTTTCTAATCTAAAAAAAAAAAAAAGAGGACAGCAGAGACTAGGAGAAGCTATTAAAAAACAGACAAAAGAGATATTATTTACAGAAAAATTGACAGTTTTACAGAAACTTCACTTCTTAAGAGAAATATTAGAAACCAAAGGACAGTGAAATACTCTCTTCAAAGAACTGAGAGGAAAATAACTGCAATCCTAAAATTGAATACCCAGTGAGAAAATATCTTCCAAAAAAGAGGGGAAGACAAAAACATTTGCAGATAAATAAAAACAGGCCAGCGCAGTGGCTCAAGTCTGTAATCCTAGCACTTTGGGAGGCTGAGGTGAGAGAATTTCCTGAGCCCACAGGTTTGAGACCAGCCTGGGAAACATGGTGAGACCTTATCTCTACTATAAATAAAAAAAATTAGCCAGGCGTGGTAACATGCACCTGTAGTTCCGTCTACTTGGAAGGCTGAAGTGGAAGGATCACCAGAGCCCTGCAGATCGACGCTGGGGTGGCCATGAGTGTGCTGCTGCCTGGGCGACAGAGTAAGGCTACAACTCAAAAGAATAAAAATAAAAATAAATTTAAAAAGTAAAAGCAGAGTGTTTACTACTAAAGAATCTTCACTAAGGGCATTTCTAAAGGATATACTTCAAAGAGAAGGAAAATGATCTTAGACATTTGACAGAATTTAACTCTCATTCATGTTTTTTAAAACTCTCAGAAAATTAGAAATAAAAGAATAACTTCCTTAACTTGAAAATACATATCTATGAAAAACCTATAGCTGGCGAGGCACAGTGACTCATGCTTATAATCCCAGTACTTTGAGAGGCCAAGATGAGAGGTTTGCCTTGAGTCCAGGAGTTTGAGACCAGCCTGGGCTACATGGTGAGACCTCATCTCTACAGTAGATCAAAAAAATTAGCCAGGCGTGGTGGCATATACCTCTAGTCCCAACTACATGAAAGGCTGAGGTAGAAGGATTGCGTGAGCCCAGAAGGTTGAAGCTACAGTAGCCATGATTGTACCACTGCACTCTAGCCTGGACAATAGAGTAAGACTCTGACTGAAAAAAAAAAAAAAAAGAAAAAGAAAACCTATAGCTACCATTATACTTAATGGTGAAAGACTGAACACTTCACCCTAATACTGGGAACAAGGCAAGAATGTACTCTCAGAACCTCTATTCAGCATTTTACTAGTGATCCTTACTAGTGCAATAAGACAAGAAAAAGAAATTAAAGGCAAACAGTTTGAAAAGGAAATGTTAAAATAGTCTTTATTCATAGATGATGTGATTGTATACATAAAAATTGCTAAGGTAGCTACAAAACAAACTACTAGGACTAACAGATGAAGTTACTAATATTGCAGGACTTAGGTCAATATATAAAAAAACCAATGACATTTCTATATATTTGCAACAATTAGAAAATGAAATTTTAAAAATACCATTTACAATAGCATAAAGAAACATAATATAGGAATAATTATAATGAAATATAGGCAAGACCTATAAACCGAAAACTATAAAATGTTACTGAAAGAAATTTTAAAAGACTAAACAAATGAAGAGATACACCATGTTTAAAAATTGGAAGGTCAGTGGTATACCTAGCATTCTTCATATCCAGAATGGCTTGTATTTAACAGTCCTCTCGTCTATGTGTCAAAATTATTTTTAGTAATTATCATGAAATTAAACAGTTACTGATTTCTGCTTGTGTCTTTATTATTTATTTTCTAATTATCTTAGGATTTCCTCTGTTTATCATTTAGTCATTCAGCAAATATTTACTGAGCACTTACAGGTACCACTCAAAGAAAAACAAACAAAAAATCTTTGCTGTCATGGAGCTTGTTTTCCAGGGGTAGGAAAAAGACCAAAATCATAATAAAAATAAATTATGTCATATATCAGACAGTAATAAGTGCTGTAGAGAACAGTAAAACAGGGAAAGAGGGATGGAAATTACTGAAGGTAAAGGGGGTTGCAATTTTTAGTAGTGTTATCATTTTATTCCTCAGGTGACATTTAATCATAGCTTGCTATTTATTCAACAAAGCACCTGCAGTGTACAAGGCACACAATAGGTCCACACCTTCAGCCCAGGCTCCCTGCTCACTCTGCAAAGGTCTTGCATCTCCTTCACTTTTTTTTTGTTTTTCCTGACTCGGGGACTGTTCTCTTGACTGGACACTCTGTTGAGCTTTGATTTCAACCTCTTCCCAAGATTCTGCCTCTTCAATCCTCTGCCTCAAGTTTCTCCCATTACTGCTGCAAACAGGCTCAGTCCACTTCTAACCCCCTCTTCTAAGTCCAGGACACATCACCCCAGTCAGGCCTTAACACCCCAGACACCTCTAGCCTGAAAAAGGAAGGGGAGTTAGGACCAGTTCACAAACAAGGAGATAGAGAGCTACTGAGCCCTGTCTTCAGGGAGGGAGTGAATAAACAAACAAATAAACAAACAAACGTAGATTTGAGAGAGATGATGGAGTAACCTTTTTGGGTATCTGGAAGAACAATGTTTCTTGCAGGAGGAATAGGTAGGTGCAAGACCCTGCAGCCAAGCACACCTACCATGTTCAAGGAACATCACGAAAGCTGGTGTTAGGGGAGTTAAGTTAGCAAGGGGGAGATGAAATCAAAGGTGTTATAAGGCCTAGATGCATGGCCTTGTCAACCATTTTAAGAACACAGTGAAAAGAGGACGCATTTGGACAACTCTGACTAATCTAACTACAAAAGCAGACTTTTGTAGAGAATAGACTATGGGAAGGTCAGAATGGAAGGGAGGAGTCTAGTTAGACAACCTTTGAAAGATATGAGAGAAGGACTTGGGTGGGCTAGATGGATAACCATAGAGGTAATGATGCATAATAGTTGTACATTTTTTATGGGGTACATGTGATATTTTGTTACATGCATAGAATGTAACAGTAGAAGTAATGAGAATCAGACATATGATCACTGGGTATATTTGGGCCCGTGGTATTTGCTGACAGGACATGGAATATGAGAGAAAGAAAGATCAGTTTGACCTGAACAACTGGAAGGGTAGAGATGAGGGTTACTACAGGCAGAACAAGTTTGGTTAGGAGGAGAGCTCCATTTTGGACAGGTTATTTTTTATATCCAAGTGGAGATGGCAAATAGAAAAATTTAAAGTCTGGGGGTACTCATGGCATATGTGTGCTTTGGAAATATAAATTGGGGAATTGGCAACTTATAGATAATATTTAGATAGAGAAGAGAAAATGTGTAAGGACCAAACCCTGTTGCTAGTTTCATATCTCTTTAGATGATTGTGTTAATTGATTTTTGGAAATTCTTTGTTTCTAATATGCATGAATCCAGATTATAAAGTTGAGGCGACTTAAGAATTTTTCAAACACATGAGACTTATTTTTTGGTGTTCTTTGATGCTTTTTTATTGAATTCTGGCCAGAGGTGGTGTTCTGTAGGATGATGATTCTTTGGTAGAGTTGAGATTTCTTTTAGGGCCAAGTATCTGAACAATTTTTCTAAAAAAAACTTCTCAGTTGTTGAGTGTGTGATTCCCCATATTCTCATTACATCAAGCTTTTTATGTGTACAGAGAAGAATAAATTTATTATAAAAAATTTTTAGTGATGCATAGTAGTTGTACCTTTGTATGGGGTACCTGTGAGATTTTGTTACATACATAGATTGTGTAATGATCAAGTCAGGGTATTTAGGGAATTCATCACCTTGAGTATTTGTTGTTTCTATGCGTTGGGGACATTTCAAGTCTTCTAGCTATTTTGAAATATACAGTATGTTGTTGTTAGCTATAGTCAGTCATCCTACTCTGCTGTTGAACATTGAAACTTATTCCTTCTAACTGTATGTTTGTACACATCAACCAACCTCTCTTTATCTCCTCCACCCCCATACACCTTTCCCTGCCTCTGGTAGCCATCATTCTACTTTCTACCTCCATGAGATCAACTTTTTTTTTTTAATTAGTCAATATTGTTTATTTTGATATTGTGGGGTAAAGTTAAGGGTTAGGTATACAAATATGTTTCGTTCAGGCACCCTTGTTGATCAGGGGTGTCTCCCCGTCCCCAGACAGATATTTACTACTGTTAATCCCACCTCCCTTCCCC
>NW_007197070.1:0-1551 GCF_000164805.1 Carlito syrichta | reverse complement strand
GTCTGGAGAGGAGGTGGGCTGGGTGGGGGAGCTCTTGGAACTGACATGAACAGGGGCAAGAACTCAGCAAGATGAGTTCCTTTGGTGGCAAGGCTGCGATGTCGGAGTTCGGGAGACGTTTCAGAGGCTCCTTCTTCCCAATGGATGATGAAAGGGGAGGTTAGGGAAGGCTCTGGAATAAAATGAACCCCTGGCTCAGCCTGGCAACTCCCTGCAGGGTTCTCTCCTCTCCTTCTGCTCTCTAACCTGTCACCTTTCCCAAAGGCTGTACCCAGCACTTGGGACAACTCTGACTCTGCCGTCTCATCCAAAAGAGAGGCTGAATAGATTTTTCTATCTCTGAGAACTGAATTTCCTGTTTCTCTAGAAGTCTGAAAAATACTTCATCATACCCACTCCCCCTCACTGCCCCGGAGTACACATCCGGGGCTCTGTTGACACATTCGTCACGTGGGTTACTTTCAAAAAAGTCTGAGTTCAAATATTCACAGAGCTGAAACTCTCCCAGATCGGCATACGGGAAGCCAAGGCAGGCCTAAGGCCTCTCAGACAGGTCCTCCCAAGCCCTTCTCATCCACTCCCACATCTCCTTACAAATCCTTCCCCCAGTCTGTCCCTCTCTGCCTGTGCAGTAAACCGCACTAGAAGGAACAGCCTCTAAAGCCGGGGAAGATGATTTTCGCTTATGTGGTCTGCATTTCAGAGCACACAGCTGCTCACCATCTTGGTGAACGAGCTCGCACTGCAGTGCCTGGCTGCCCAGACCCAAGTTAATCACTCGGGTCTCATCTTCATTCAGCTTCTTTTCTGGGCTTAGCTCTGACCTGGGCAAAAGCCAGATCCATTCCTTTAGGCTCGCTCATAGCCTAAGTCGGAAGCCCTCTCATCACCCCCAGGCTTTGCCTCTGATCATTGCCCAAGGCACTTCCAGAAGGATGCTAAGAAAAGCCTGGTGTTTGCTGAATTAAGTGAGAGGATGAGCTATTGGGAAACAGGTGATGTTTCTGTCACAAACTCTAGTTTCATAACAGCTGTTTAAACACCAACTTCTCATTTTGTGGTTTTCTAGAACTGTAGAAATCTTCTCTGCTGGGCTCTGGCATGGCCTGACGCCTTGTCTTGGGAAGCCATGTGTTCTCTCCTTAACTTACCTCAATTAATTTCCCTTAACCAGCTCTCAGGAAAAGCTCTCCATACTGGGATGTGACTAATTAGACTCAATAATTACCTCTTTGGAAAGTATTTGCCCTTTGGTGAGAAAAGTGCTACAGGGCTGGGGGTGGTGGCTCAAGCCTGTAATCCCAGCACTTTGGGAGGCTGAGGTGAGAGGATTGCCTAAACCCAAGGGTTCGAAACTAGCCTGGGCAACTTGGTCTCTACAATGTATCAAAAAATTAGCCGGACATGGCAGTGCACGACTGTAGTTCTGGCTGCTTGGAAGACTGAGGCGGAAGGATCGCCAGAGCCCAGCAGGTCTATGCCGGGGAGGCTGTGAGCAAGCCACTGCACTCCAGCCTGAGTGACAGAGTGAGACTCTGACTCAAAAAAACA
>NW_007197069.1:0-1111 GCF_000164805.1 Carlito syrichta | reverse complement strand
GCAGCCACTGCACTCCAGTCTGGGCGACAGAGTGAGACTCCAACTCAAAAAAAATTTTTTATCGTTTTAGCTCTTTAATTAAGGTCTTATATCCATATTGAGTTATCTTTTGTGTTTGGTATGGGATAAAGGTCTAAGTTTTTTTTTTTTTTTAAATCATGGATATTTACAGGACCATTTGGTCAAAAGACTGTCTTTTTGCCCATTGAATTACCTTGGCACCTTTATTGAAAATCAGTTGATCATAATAAGTGTGTGCGTTTATTTTTGGATGCTCTGTTTTATTCCATTGGTTGATATGACTATATATTTTTTAATACTATACTGATTACTGAATCTTTATAGTAAGTTTTCTTTTTCTTTTTTCTTTTTGAGTTGAAGTCTTACTCTCTTGCCCAGGATGGAGTGCAGTGGCTCATTGCCACCGCAGCCTCGATCTGTTGGGCTCAGGTGATCCTTCCGCCTCAGCTTTCCAAGTAGCTGAAGCTACAGGCATGTGTTTCCACTCTGGTTTATTTTTTGATTTATTGTAGAGATGAGGTCTCACCAAGTTGCCCAGGCTGGTTTCAAACCCATAGACTCAGGCAATCCTTTTGCCTCCACCTCCCAAACTGTTGCAAGCATGAGCCACCATGCTTGGCTTCAGTTTGGATATTTTCCTTCTGTCCATGATCTGCACAGATCTTGGTCATCACTCTAGGACCCTCTCATTGCCCTGACAGAAAGTTTGGATTCTGGGGATATCCGTCTAAACACTCCTAAACCCTGAATTTCCAAGCTGAGAATCATATCCTAATCACCTTTCCATATCCAATGTCTAGTACAAATCCTGGCCCACAGTAGGAGCTTAGGTTAGGAAATTTTTATTGAACTGAACTGTGAAGCTTTTTTTTTTTTGAATAGGAGTCTCACTCTGTCACCCAGACGGGAGTGCAGTGGCACACTGCTCACAGCCACCACAGCCTTGACTTGCTGGATTCAGGCAATCCTTCCACCTTAGCCCTCCAAGTACCTGGAATTACAGGTGCGTGCTACCATGCCCAGGTGATTTTTAAAATTTATTGTAGAGACGCGAACTTGCCAAGTTGCCCAGGCTACTCTTGAACCTCTG
>NW_007197068.1:0-929 GCF_000164805.1 Carlito syrichta | reverse complement strand
GCTTTAACCCCATCTTATTGATTATTTAATAGAAAATTTTCTATTTTAAGCCAAAATGGAAAATGTAATATTTTGTCAGAATGTACATATTTTATTAAATGTTAATACATCTTTTCACAGGTATTATATTAGTGTTTTTAGAATATAAAGCTGTGTTCATTAAAATGAGAAGTCTCCTGAAACCCAAGGACCATTGTTTGTTACATGCATTTCAAAATAACTTCCTTTTTCCCCTTAGTTCGAAATAAATTGAAATAAACGCCGTCAACATAAAATTATAGACTATTCAAGTGTACTTTTTTCCTAGCTTGAGATATTTTTATCTGGAATTTGAAACAATGCCCACTTTGCTGCGAAAAGTTCTACATATAAATGATGTACATATGTGTAATTCATACATGTGTGCATTTATGCCAAGTAAAATAGGAATTAAATAGAAGATTTGCAATGATATTCTAAATAATTCAATTTTTAGAATGTTCTCACCAAAGGTATATTTCGAACTACTGTTTTAATTTTGGACCATAACTGATTTCCTAAACTTTTTTACTAGCAAATGCTTTAATGGTATTTTGTAAATAGAAGTTGTGATTATAAATTTTGAAATGTATAAATCATAGTAAAATCATGATTTTGCAGACAAGCTCTTTGAAATAAAGTAGAACCAAAACATAAATAAAATAGAATTAAAATATCTGGCAATATTTTGCATTGAAATCTAGAACTTACTATTTATACCAAACACAAATATAGACACAGGCCTGCTAAATGTGTAAATGTCATATTCCTTTATAGACTTTATCCTGGGGATTCTTAAATACATAAAATTATATAAGTAGATTAAATTCGTCATAGCCATATACTAACATAAAATGAAAATTTAGAGGAGAAAATAACTATATACATGAACCAAGTGTATGTTACCAACA
>NW_007197067.1:0-756 GCF_000164805.1 Carlito syrichta | reverse complement strand
GAATCTATAGGATGGAGGAAAATAATATTTTAAGTGTTTATGGATTAGGTGTCTGGGAGGAAGAAGGCAAGGAATCAGTCATTCGGTGGAGACAGAGAAGAGTGAAAGACAAGGAGAATTTGTGAGTTTGGCAGCTTTGAGTTAAGTTTTGGAAGCTCCGTTAACGTAGATGTTTCTGATGCGTGTATTGTTGAATCTTCATTGTCTAAAACAGTTTCTGCAACACAGTAGACAGCATGTATTTGGTTTAATGAGTATTTGTAGTCCTTGTTAACTAATAAAATGAAGCTACCTCAAAATCATGACCAATTTATTTCAAAAGACACACAAATATAACAAAATTCCAGCACCACACATAAAAATAACTTTATCCTTGAGGTTTACGATAGTGGAAACTGAGCTTTAAATGAGAATGCTGTGAATAATGAGGAAATTTATTATGCTATCTTTGGAATTAAAAGAATTAGCGCCAGGCTCGGTGGCTCAGCCTGTAATCCCGCGCCTTTGGGAGGCTGAGGTGAGTGGATAGCCTGAGCCCGCGGGTTCGAGACCTGCATGGGCAGCGAGACCTCATCTCTACAATAAATCAAAAAATCAGCCGGGCATGGTAGTGCATGTCTGTAATTCCGGCTACTTGGAAGGCTGAGCGGAAGGATCGCCGGAGCCCAGCAGGTCGAGGCTGCGGTGGCCGGGAGCGGCCACTGCACTCCAGTCTGGGCGACAGAGTGAGACTCCAACTCAAAAAAAAAAAAAAAA
>NW_007197066.1:0-489 GCF_000164805.1 Carlito syrichta | reverse complement strand
TACTTATTATTGGTAGCTTTAAGTTAGGCTCATGGCTGTTATTTGATTGTTTTGTTGGAATTCTTGAATCATGAGACAGAAAATCAGCAAAATGGTCCAGAGAAAGTGGGGCATTTATCATAATAATGCTGGATGTCTTGCGGAGGTGGAGACCAAAAGAAGTAAAATGAGGAGCTAGAGTTGAATTAAGACACTGTTCCCAGGTCAACTTCTTTATCAAATTTGTTTTCAAATGCTCCTATCTAGACCAATACATTATAAATCAAAAGGACAGGCAATGATATTGATCAGTATGGGGCAAACAAATTTTGCATAGACAGGAATAATTTCTTTTCTTTTTTGAGTTGGAGTCTCACTCTGTCACCCAGACTGGCGTGCAGTGGCCGCCCCGGGCCCCCGCAGCCTCGACCTGCTGGGCTCCGGCGATCCTTCCGCCTCAGCCTTCCGAGTAGCCGGAATTACAGGCATGCGCTACCACGCCCGGTTGAT
>NW_007197065.1:0-2781 GCF_000164805.1 Carlito syrichta | reverse complement strand
GTTATCATGGTGATGTGGAAGGCGTGTGGGCTCGGACGGTCAGAAACACGAGGGCTGGAATCCTGCCCCTGACTTGCTATGTGACTGACTTCCTACAATCTCTGGATTCACTGGGCCTCAGTGTTCTCATCAATAAAGGGGTGGAAACAATTTTTACCTTGTTTTGTAGAATAGAGAAAGTGTATGGAGCAATGTCTTGCATTCAGGGAAATGCAAATCACAACGAGGTATCATCTCACCCTAGTTAGGATGGCTGTTAGGAAAAATAGAAAAAATAACAAATGCTAGGGATGATGTAGAGAAAAGGAAACTCTTATATACTGTTGGTGGGAATATGAACTAGTAGAGCCACTGTGGAGATCAGTGTGGAGGTTTTTCCAAAAACTACAAATAGAACTACCATATGATCCAGCAATCCCACTACTGGGCACTTATCCAAGGAAAGAAAATCTTACCAAAGAGACATCTGCACCCCTACGGTTATTGCAGCTCTATTCACAATAGCTAAGATGTGGAACCAACCTAGGTGTCCAAAAACAGATGAATGGGTAAAGAAAATGTGGCAGAGACACACAATGGAACACTATTCGGTCACAAAAAAAGAATAAAATCCTGTTATGTGTGGCAACATGGATGGAACTGGAGGATATTGTTGGCAAGCAAGCCTCACCTGCCCTGAGAGGTGGGCTTAGTCAACACCCCAGCTTGACAGGTGAAGCCAGGAGTTATCATGGTGATGTGGAAGGCGTGTGGGCTCGGACGGTCAGAAACACGAGGGCTGGAAATAAGTCAGGATGAGAAAGTTAAACACCCATGCTCTCCCTCATCTGTGGAAGCTAAAAAATGTAGATCTCACTGAAGCAGTAAGAAGACAGGATACTAGAGGTTGGGAAGGGTAGGAGGAAGGATTGAGTAGGGAGAGATTTGTTAAAGGATACAAAATTAACCTCCTGATCTCTATACATTGTATGTGTCAAAACATCACTATGTACCCCATGGATATATACAGTTATTATTTGTCAATTAAAAACATAGTAAAAATGTTTTGCATTTTATGGGAATTTACCAAAAAAAGAGGAAAATATCTCTTAGCTTGTTGACTAAGGGTCTCTGAGAAGTTTGGTAATGTGCCCATGGAAGTATTCTTTGTGGGTTGAGCCCTGGTGCTGAGATTAAAAGTCAGGATTCTTTCACATTGTTCCTGTCCCTTTACCGAAACTTACCTGACCAGAGTTCCATCCTTTTCAGCTTATTGTTGCCTCAGATACTAAAGTTGATGTTTATGATTTGATATGAAAATCAAATAACTACAGGGGACAGTCAATTGTAATGAATGTGAGAGGCAGCCAAATGTGAGACATCAGGGAACACTGGAGTCTGGGGCAAACCCGATCTAAAATTGTCTCAATTAAAAATTTAAAAAATTATCAGAGACAAAATATTATCTCGGGGCTCCAAGTGGCTCACAGACCACTTGTAACCTTTGATTTATTTTTCAACTTCTACATTCGGCAGAGGAAAATGCAATTTGCTCATAGCCCCAGTGTTGATAAAGTGGCTGAAGCTACAGTGGTTTGAAAGCCACATTTCTCTACTCCCAGCCCAGGGCTTTTTCTGCTCTGAGGTCTAATTAATTCACACTATTGTGTTAATGATTGACTAAGCCTTTAAGTTACTCTTAGGAAGGTGAAAGTAATGGTAGGAATCTATGCACTGTGGCAGTATGTTGGAGACACTGGCCAGCAGAGGTGCCACGTGGCCCATGCCACATGCATATTCACACCTGCTGCATACGTTCATTTCCCTGGGGGTGGGGAGGTGGGGGTGGGGGAGGAAACATTTTCCACAGAAGTGGCAATGCCCATCACTTCCTGTTTGTTTTCAGGCTTGGGAGGCTTCCTGGACCCCTGCGGCTCCATTCTAGGGGAGCAGCCCATCAGTTCCCTGCAGCTCTCCTCCTCCCCAGGTCACTGGCTTTCCCCAGCACAGGTACAGACCTGGCAGTGAATGCTAACCTAATGCCGTCTTGCTGTATTTCCTTACACTTCCTGCAGGAGGGAAAGAACCATCACACACTTCCTTTGAATTCCATGACCTTTGCAAACACGCGTCTGCTTCTTATTTTGTCCTGTCGCAGAGGAAAACGTGAAAACCCACGTGATAGCAGAGGAAAATGTGAGATTCTAGAAGATTCCCTGGGCTCTGGCTTGGTGGTGCATGCATAAGGAGGACATACAGTGCTTGCAGACAGAGAGCTTGACTACAGCGTTGACTTGTGCAACACACAGGTTTTGGGACGCTTCCCTTTTCCCATCTCAAAAATGGAGAGAAAAGTGATGTAAGAATGCAAACATGATATTAGAAATGATGTAAGGATAAAACCAGAAAATGCAGCTTGAGTGCCCAACACATAGTCAATGCTCAATCAGGAGAAACAGTATTATGCATCAGTCTCAGGGGAAGTTGCACAGGGCTGTACTGTGGCCCATGGGCCAAAGGAAGCAATTTGAATTTCTCTGGAACTCAGTCATGCCCATTTGTTTATATATTGATGCTGCTTCTTGCTGCAATGACAGAGTTGAGAAGTGGATACTGGTACATTATGGATCACAAAACTGATAAAATTTACTATCAATTTTGACCGGGCATGGTGGCTCTCACCTGTAATTCTAGCACTTTGGGAGGCTGAAGTGGGAGGATTGCTTGAGCCTAGGAATTCCAGACCAGTATGGGCAACATAGTGAAACCTCATCTCTACAAAAAGTAAAAAAATTAGCCAGA
>NW_007197064.1:0-1014 GCF_000164805.1 Carlito syrichta | reverse complement strand
TAGAAATTTCAAATTCTAACAACCGGGCTTGGTGGCTCAGCCTGTATCCCGCGCCTTGGGAGGCTGAGGTGAGAGGATTGCCTGATCCTGCGGGTTCAAGACCCGCCTGGGCAACTTGGTGAAACCTCATCTCTTCAATAAATCAAAAAATCAGCCAGGTGTGGTAGTGCACGCCTGTAGTTCCAGCTACTGGGAAGGGTGAGGCAGAAGGAGCACCAGAGCCCAGCAGGTCGAGGCTGCTGTGGCAGGGAGCAGCCACTGCACTCCAGTCTGGGCGACAGAGCGGGACTCCAACTCAAAAAAATAAAAGAAAGAAATTTCAAATTCTATCAATACAGATATATCATGATTAGATCAGATAAAACATAGTACTTTAAAGAATAAACCTCTGCAGACAGATATGGCAATTCATGAATCCTTTTAAAAAAATATTTATAAATCAGGCATTATGAAAATCATCCATGAAGAATGAAACTGTAGTAATTTTGTTTGCTTGCTTCTTTTTGTTTTTCATGTAGAGGAAGAGATAAAGGGTTTATTACCTCAGTGCAAACCTGCAGGCCAACAAGCAAAAACCGGCATAGTCACAATAAAGACCTAGTTGGGTATAGTTTTCAATTTAAGTTTCAGTCATTACCATTTGGGCTAATTTTGGAGATTTTGTACAGAATATTTTTGTGACAAATCACAATTTTGTAATCTCTCCTCCAAAGAAAAGAACAGAACACGCTTTCCTTATGTAAGCTTAATTTCTGAACTCTTAGTGATTTTATATGTTCATAGATTCTGTATCCCATTTCTTCTACCACCATTCAGGAACACTTTGAAATAATCAATGGCTTTATATTTCAATGTAATTAGTAGCACCATGGTTCCATGATTGGCCTATTACCTTCATACATTTGTCATTTATGTTGGAAGAAAAAAATATAAAAATACACACACACACATATACACTCACACACACAACAAGAGGGTTTATCTCTGAAGCAGAGCTGAAAATTTTTGGAAACG
>NW_007197063.1:0-1410 GCF_000164805.1 Carlito syrichta | reverse complement strand
TTCTATCAATACAGATATATCATGATTAGATCAGATAAAACATAGTACTTTAAAGAATAAACCTCTGCAGACAGATATGGCAATTCATGAATCCTTTTTAAAAAATATTTATAAATCAATCATTATGAAAATCATCCATGAAGAATGAAATTGTAGTAATTTTGTTTGCTTGCTTCTTTTTGTTTTTCATGTAGAGGAAGAGATAAAGGGTTTATTACCTCAGTGCAAACCTGCAGGCCAACAAGCAAAAACCGGCATAGTCACAATAAAGACCTAGTTGGGTATAATTTTCAATTTAAGTTTCAGTCATTACCATTTGGGCTAATTTTGGAGATTTTGTACAGAATATTTTTGTGACAAATCACAATTTTGTAATCTCTCCTCCAAAGAAAAGAACAGAACACGCTTTCCTTATGTAAGCTTAATTTCTGAACTCTTAGTGATTTTATATGTTCATAGATTCTGTATCCCATTTCTTCTACCACCATTCAGGAACACTTTGAAATAATCAATGGCTTTATATTTTAATGTAATTAGTAGCACCATGGTTCCATGATTGGCCTATTACCTTCATACATTTGTCAATTATGTTGGAAGAAAAAAATATACAAATACACACACACACATACACTCACACACACAACAAGAGGGTTTATCTCTGAAACAGAGCTGAAAATTTTTGGAAACGCTTGACAAAGTATATCGTTGAATTCAGATTTACGTCAAAGCCTCAAATTATGTTTAGATAGAAAAAAAGGAAATTTATTTGGATCTCAAATAGAAAAAGACTAGACTGTTTTAAGTTAGACTGTAAGAGAGCTAGGATTTTTCCTGTCATATTACGTGATTTCAAAAATTACACCTTTGGTTTAATTATTGGTGATTGTACTGTCATTGTCTTCTTTTGTGTATTTAACTATGTGCAGAATCAATTTTATGTAGATACTGAACAGTGTTAATCACATTAGTGATTTTCTAAGCCTGGAGATTTGAGACCAGCCTGGCAACTGGTAGAGACCTCATCTCTACAATGTATCAAAACAACTAGCCAGGCATGGTTGCGTGTATCTGTAGTTCCAGCTACTTGGAAGGGTGAGGTGGAAGGCTCGTCTCTGTTTGGCAGTCTGAGGTTGCGGTGGCTGTGAGCCTGCAGCTGCACTCCAGCCTGGGTGACAGAGTGAGACTCCAACTCAAAAAAACCCAAAAAGTAGAATTAGTATGTGTTACCTTTATTCAAATTAGCATCTGGACACTACAAAAAGCTGTGATTGTGGATTGGTTTGTGTAGCAACCACTGTTCAATCCTTACAATTAAATGTTTTAACTAAAAAAAAAAAAATTATTCTTGGCAATATAGGTTCTTTCTAGCATCCACTCCCAGACTTGATCAGCCTCTACCCATTACCCAGT
>NW_007197062.1:0-790 GCF_000164805.1 Carlito syrichta | reverse complement strand
GAGCCCAGCAGGTCAAGGCTGCGGTGGCTGGGAGCGGCCACTGCACTCTAATCTGGGTGACAGAGTGAGACCTCCAACTCAAAAAAAAAAGAATTTGTACATCAAAAATTAGTTAGTTTTATAAATCTTTATTAATCTAGTTGGTAAAAAATTATATGCTACCACAAAATTTAAAAATTATATAATTTTTTAAAAATAAAACGTTTAACAAAGTAGGATGAATTCAGTTATTCTTTCTTTACAGATTAAGAAAATGAGAAATTAGATGGTAGCTCCTTATTCAAAGTTTTGCCACCAGCAACTGAGCTAGGACCTTGGCCTTAGAATTTTAAAGTTATTATTCTGCTTAAATTTCTTACTTTGCTCCAAGTTAATGATAGCCTTTCTCACACAAATATTACCAAAAAGAAGTATGTTGAAGCTTCATGATTGTGTTCAGAGATCTCTGAGAGAGATGATAGTTCATTATTATATTTTGATGTACAGCATGATTATTTTATTCTTTTTTTCATATTTCAATAAACATGATTTCTCCAGGAAATTCTAACAAACTTTTTTCCCCTTAAAGTCTCAAATCTATCTAATGATCTGTAGTGTACTTTGTTATTTAGTGGCCATAATCACATCTAATTTTTCATGTCCTAACTATTAGAAATATAGGAACACAGAGCTTTGGTTGATAAATGAAAATTTTTTTAAAAAAGTTCATTTCAAGAAGACCTTTTAATTATTCTCCATTAAGAGTTTTGAATTTGGCTGGGCTCGATGGCTCAGCCTGTCATCCCAGCAC
>NW_007197061.1:0-735 GCF_000164805.1 Carlito syrichta | reverse complement strand
CTCATTCTCCACAAAGTTTTTAACAAATGAAGAAAATCTTTCATGGATGCATATCCTACTATGAAGATGAGCTCAGGTAATAGTGAAAACAAAAAGTAGAGTCATTAGAAGATTAAGAGAAAATGCAATATCTGTGTTTATGCATTGATTTTTCTTTTTCCTGCTAACAGTCCATCTATTTCTATTTAATTACTGGAATTTCATTAGTGGCCGCACATTAGCAAAAAGTAACAAGTCAGGCATATAAAAGTTGGCAAAAGAATGAGAATAAAATCACATTTTGTTTGCATTGAATTTTGTCGTTTCTACTTATTTCTCATTCTTTCATAAAGATCGTGGTGAATCAAGGATAAATCTGTTTTTTTCTTTACACAAAGTAGCACCTCTTCCCAAGATTGAACATGAATAAACATCAACTCTTAGCACCATCTACCTTCCAAGCTGAACAGGTATGGAAAAATTATCTCAAAGCTAAGAAAAATGTGTTAAAAAGGGAGGAGAGGAAAACATTTTCTGAAGCTCTATATTTGATTCATTTGAGTTCCAGGAGAGGAGAAACGCCATCAGATGAATAAAGAAAATGGCAGCGAAAAGATTGTGACATCCAGAGAATCATACATGAAATAAAAAGTCATTATCTGATGCTGACTATAGCTCAGTATTCAGAAAACCAAGTGAGGATTCACTCCAGCGAGATGAAAAGTTAGTTTTCTTTTGTCAAGCTAATATCTTCTA
>NW_007197060.1:0-915 GCF_000164805.1 Carlito syrichta | reverse complement strand
ACTCAGAAATTGTGCATATGACACAAATATTTAAAGATTATCAGATTCTAATAGTTTGAAAGGCTTTTTATAGGGCGTACATGAATCCCTGCTTAAAATAAAAAAAGTTTTATAACTTTCAAGTAAGGGAATTTTGCTTTTCTCAATTTCATGTTAGAAAGGTTTTACAGAAAGATTTCTTAAATAAACGTATTCTACTAAATTGTAGGCACTCTGTTTAAAGACATCTATCTAAGAAGAGGGTAAAAGTTCCTGTGTGGTCTTGAGTTTTTACCACTGTGGAAATATGTTTAACTAAAAGTACCATGTCAATAAATTAAGAGTCCTCAGAGAAAACTATCACAGTATCAATCTGATAAGTAGTTTACTGCAGTTTTGTAATCTCAATTTTTTTTGCTAGTGTTACAGAACATTTTCCCCCTAAAGCAAAACAATCAGAAGTATACTTCTATACTAAAAGGTGGAGCCAGAGCACCAGAAAGGCAGTTTAACAGAGTGTTTGGATATAGAATGGCCTTTTTTAAAACAACAGTTATACCCTGAGGCCTGTTTGGTATTTCTGTGACCAGCTTCTATGACCACAAATAGGAACCAAAGTCGCAATCTGTTTAGGGAAGCCTTGTGAATAGAGCTACTTTATCATGGTTTGAAGTTAAACCCACGTTGTACTCTCTTGGTTCTCCTTGCCCTGACTACTTCTGGTCCCCTCTGTCATCCTCTCCTTTGCTCGTGAGAGGATGGCCAATTTCCATCATCAGCCTTTTCCTCTTATATCCCTCATTTTTTCCTGGAAAGTATCAACTGTTTGCATGGTTACTCTTGAAACCTGCAATTTTGAAACCTTCGAGATTTGATCTGCTATTGAGCTTTTACATTCCAGATTTCACTTTCCGCTTATTTTTTGTAGTGCTAAAA
>NW_007197059.1:0-1328 GCF_000164805.1 Carlito syrichta | reverse complement strand
GTTCCCTTACTGCCAATCCCACTCCCCTCCCCAGACAGTTTCCCATTATTCCCAAAAACTTTCTCATATTATTATGTGAAAGGTACCTGTAGAAACCTAGAAGAAAGTTAGCTTATTATTAGCTTTTTTTTTTTTTTTACCTCAGGGTAATGATTTGCAAGCATTCAAACATTCGACTCCAGGACAAACAGCAGCCTATCCCATCCCCCATAGGCATATCTCTTTCAGATGCAGCCTCAGGACAACCCAAATGACCACCCACCTTTGGTCAAGGAATTTGTGAATTGTAAATGTCTAACAAGTCTCTTACAGGAAATCCCCCTCAGGTTAAGCTAATCAGCCCTCTGTGAACTTCCTGACACAGAAAGCCCCACCATGGCAGCAATCATGTGACTAACCCACCCATCTGCCTGCTCTCCATCATCTGACATCATCAGTACCTGCACTTGCTTGCCCTTTTGTGATGACATGGAGGCAAACCACCACCCAATCACCCTAATGATCTTCCCCCATCAAAGGGGAATGGTTCAAAGGACACAACCACAAGCAACCAGGGGACATTGCCTTGCTAGAGTCTGGCGTGGCCATGTGCTCTTTGAGTCATGGCTGTCGCCATGCTTCCTGGCTTTGGTCCCCCTCCCCCATCTTGGGGAGCTGAATCTTCTCTTTCTCTCTCTAATTTATTTTTAAATAACATTTCTTTCTTAATCTTTTTGTGTGTCGCAATTATTTGCTATTTACTCGGATCTCTGGGTTGCCGGCACGCACCTCCGGTTTGCCAGCCCCGCCAGTGCTGCGCGCCTCCCTGCATCTCTCGACCCTCACCCGGTCCATCCGTACTTAACGATTTTGGAGGTTCTGACGAGACATCCGATATTTCTCTCTCTCTCTCATATTTCCTAACTGGTGGCCCTCTGTGGACTGTGTTGGAACCTGGTGGCAATTTAAGGCTCTAGCTGAGGATACACTTCAGCGTGCAGGTCCAGGGAAAGACATCAGACCGCTGTGGCCTGACTGGGTGAGGCACTAAGGTTAAATCTTTGCTTCCTTCTAGCCAAGATTTCTGAGTTTCCCCGTGGACCAAGCTGCATCTCGGAGGACAACTGACAGTCTCTGCCTAGAGCTACTCCCTAGGGAGGCAAGAAAGTCCCCAAAGGAAAGTTTCGAACCGCCAGAGTCTGCAAGGGTGGGAGACAAGTGCTTGGTTTCTTTGCTCTTTTCCTCTCTGACTGGCGAAGTAACTCCACGAAGGACCTTGAAACTCCAACAGCTACGTTATGCCTTCCTGCGCCTTTGGTGAGTCATCCCCTTTTATTTTTCATCCACAC
>NW_007197058.1:0-1346 GCF_000164805.1 Carlito syrichta | reverse complement strand
ACTGACAGTCTCTGCCTAGAGCTACTCCCTAGGGAGGCAAGAAAGTCCCCAAAGGAAAGTTCGAACCCGCCAGAGTCTGCAAGGGTGGGAGACAAAGTGCTTGGTTTCTTTGCTCTTTTCCTCTCTGACTGGCGAAGTAACTCCACGAAGGACCTTGAAACTCCAACAGCTACGTTATGCCTTCTGCGCCTTTGGTGAGTCATCCCCTTTTATTTTTCATCCACACACACATGTACGCTCTTGGACCGCCCTTTGTTCGGATGGCTTTGTGGGTCTCTCGGGTTTCCGGTTCTGTCTTGGAAGACTCCTAGCAAGGGTCGGGGACCTGGTACCTGCTCAAAGTCCTGGTACCAGGCCTTCCAAGACTCAAAAAACAACAACTCAGAAAACAACACAAAAAATTGAAAATCCACTCAGTACAAGTAATAGAAGACTACTTTAAAATATTCACCTCGTTCCCCCGGGAGTTCCCCGACTCCCGTCCACCGCAGCCTCGACCTGCTGGGCTCTGGCGATCCTTCCGCCTCAGCCTTCCGAGGAGCCGGAATTACAGGTATGCGCTACCATGCCTGGCTACATTTGAGGCTTATAATTATTCTGTTTTTCATAAATTTTTGTTCTCCATAGATACCATGTGTAGGTAGTGTATTATCAAGGTTCATAAAGAAAACATAGAATTATATATACTCATCAGGAACCTGCATCTACATTATGTTTTTAAGCTCTATAAATACGAATGCTGCATGCAATTTTTCCTTAATATGTACACAATTCATCTAGCCATTCATTTTCTGATAAATAGCAAAATATGAAAAACAAAATAAATGAGTATTTTGATTTATTTTTGTTACATGGTATACTTAGTGTTTTGTAAGCCTCTTCTAGGTAGTTTGCTCTGTGAAAGTGTAGGTAAATATTTCACTGATTATATTGAAAAAATATTTTTTATTTTTAGTATATTTATTTATTTATTTTTGAGTTGGAGTCTCACTGTCATCCAGACTAGAAGTCACTGGTTGCCTCCAGCCACTGCTGTCTCGACCTGCGGGGCTCCGGCGATCCTTTCACCTCAGCCTTCCAAGTAGCTGGAAGTACAGGCGCATGCTACCATGCCCGACTAATTTTTTGATTTACTGTAGAGATGAAGTCTCGCCAAGTTGCTCAGGCGGGTCTTGAACCCACGGGCTCAGGCAATCCACTCACGTCGGCCTCCCAAAGTGCTGGGATCACATGCTGAGCTACCGAGCCCAGCAAGAAATATTTTTTAAGGATCATGTATGAATTTAGAGTGTATCTCAAAAGTATTGATCTCTTAGACAAGATCAGATGTCTGTGCTACACTATTG
>NW_007197057.1:0-1500 GCF_000164805.1 Carlito syrichta | reverse complement strand
AGGCGGGTCTTGAACCCACGGGCTCAGGCAATCCACTCCACGTCGGCCTCCCAAAGTGCTGGGATCACATGCTGAGCTACCGAGCCCAGCAAGAAATATTTTTTAAGGATCATGTATGAATTTAGAGTGTATCTCAAAAGTATTGATCTCTTAGACAAGATCAGATGTCTGTGCTACACTATTCTTTATCTTGAGGGCATGTGACTATACATTATGCATGTAGCATATGTACACATGTGTATTCATATTTGGAGGTGTTTTCTAAATAGGAAGAGGCAATGAACAACCATGTTGTTCTTTCAGACTTGATCCCCAAAACTTTTCCTTTCTTCCATTTATGGTGGAATCTAGGAAAGAAAATACCGTCATTAATAGAAGCTGATAATGACACATGAATACAAGAACTTTGTACTTGCAAATTAATCTATGGGATTTTTGGCTGTGTCTATTACCAAAATCGCTACTCTTTAATCATAAAACACAAACAAGGAAATATGATCCTTGTCTGTCCCGCAGGTTTAGCTCATGTGAGAAAAAAAGTGTAATCAATAATCTGCAAATGAGTACAAAATATAGTTAGAACGAATAAGACCTAGTATTCGATTGAGAAAAGGCTGGCTATAAAAAACAACAT
Organism: Carlito syrichta; assembly: GCF_000164805.1. Classification (NCBI taxonomy): domain Eukaryota; kingdom Metazoa; phylum Chordata; class Mammalia; order Primates; family Tarsiidae; genus Carlito; species Carlito syrichta. Next base: position 866 of record NW_007197057.1, on the reverse strand, counting down.
TCTCTATTTTAAAATATCGAAAAGAGTGGAATGAGAATACTTTTTGCATAAAGAAATTATAAATTCTTGAGGTGATACACATCCCAATTGCACTGATTTGATGATTAATCCTTGTATGCATGTATCTCCAACATCACATGTGCCCCATAAATTTATAAATCTATCATATAATTCATGTACACATAACTAAATATAAAAAAATTAAAAATTGAGTCTATATAAAATTCAATGTAGTCTAATCAATTAAACAGTATTTAGTCATTTAATAGTTTGGGGGTATTTTTAATTCTGCATTCTCAGGGTCTTAAAAATTATTTGTCCTTTAAATGTATTGAAAATTTTGTCAGTTATATTGAGAGATATCTGACAGGCTGTTTCGTCAACTTTTTTTTTTTTTTTGAGTTGGAGTCTCACTCTGTCGCCCAGACTGGAGTGCAGTGGGCGCTCCCGGCTACCGCAGCCTCGACCTGCTGGGCTCCAGCGATCCTTCCGCCTCAGCCTTCCGAGAAGCCGGAATTACAGGTGCGCGCTACCAAGCCTGGCTAATTTTTTGATTTTATTGTAGAGATGAAGTCTCGCCTGCCCAGGCGGTTCTCGAATCCGCGGGCTCAGGCAATCCACTCACCTCAGCCTCCCAATGGCGCGGGATTACAGGCTGAGCCACCGGGTCCGGCTGTTTTGTCAATTTTAATTGAACAATTTGGATTGTCACAAATGCATACAATGATGTAGCCACTAGAGAGACCATAATATATGATGTTCTAGCACCCTACATTCCTATCGCAGTCCATTTCTTCTTTGTAACTTTGACTTCTGATATTCACTGATCTGTTTTGTGTCTTAATGATTTTATCATTTAGAATTTG
>NW_007197056.1:0-1513 GCF_000164805.1 Carlito syrichta | reverse complement strand
ATTTGGAGTATAAAAATAAGATCTTGTGAAATCGTGTGTTAGTTGGATACTGGTGTAGTGGGTGAGGATGGTGGCTGGGTAGAAAGATATAGTTGATGGGATCATGGTGTATGTCTCTTTTGCCATTACTTCTATTTTTCCTTACCTTTACTCTTAGTGGTAATAATAATTTCTGTAGTCTTGAGCAACTCATTTTAACAATCTGATTTTCAATTCTGTCATTTGTAAAACAGGATTAGAAGTACTTATGCTGTAGGCATGATACTTTTGTTGCATTAATAAGTGTGTCTGCTCAGGGGAATGATAGAGATAATGCATTTAAAAGAGCTACTCACTATACTTAGAGTAAGTGCATACTGAATCAAAAATTAGCCGGGCATGGGAGTGCAAGCCCGTAGTTCCAGCTACTTGGAAGGCTGAGGTGGAAGGATCGCTGGAGCCCAGCAAGTCAAGGCTGCGGTGGCCGGGAGCGGCCACTGCACTCCATTCTGGGTGACACAGTGAGACTCCAACTCAAAAAAAAATTAATATTATCTTTTTTTAAAAATTCACGTTTTGGGTTCTTTTCCTATAGTAGCATAATCTTAAGTTTTTGGTATTAATGGGACATGGAAATTGATCAAGCTGAGAAATTGTGCTGAGTTAATGGCAACTAGATTTTATCTCAATTGTTTAATTACTCAGCTTTAGTAATAACTACCTGGAATGTTACCTAAAAAATAATGAAAGATCATGTCCAGTTTCTATGAGAAATAAAGTTGTGATCAATTAGCATCATCTGCCTTTCAATTGACAGTGAAATAACATTGGGTTTTGCTGTCTTTTATCATAGTGATGTCTGGAAATATCTTACTGAATACAAATTTACAGTAGAACTTAGCTATATCTAAATAGACTTGCTAAAAGTTGTCTTTGTTTCTTTATTTTTAATCAGGTCATATTTATAAGTCTGCCAACTTGCAGATATAAGTAACTATTTCCAAGCCAAGTTTTCATTTATAAAACGCAGGACCAGAATACTTCTTTAAAGTTACTTACATTTCAACAATGTTATTATTCTATGATTTTAATTATAACTTGATTTAAAAACATTAAATACCTTTTTAGGATACTCAAAACCAATCAATTATTGAATACTGTGTTTAGGTACTATTCTACATACCCAGTGTATAGTGATGAATAAGTAGACAAGATCTTTCTCTTAAGAAATTTGTATTTTATAGTATATGCATAGGGGTTAATGGAGTGACTGGGGGTGCATAAACTACTAAACTTAAAAGTAAGGTAACAAATAAACAAGTGTCATATATTGATATAATTATTTGACAGCAGGTGGAAGATGTTGACAATAGGAGTATAGAAAAAAACACAAGGAATATAAAGCCAAGATTAAGAAGACAAATAGTTATAAGTAGACTTTATTCAATGAATTTTTAAAAAGAAAAATACAGCCGGACTCGGTGGCGCAGCCTGTAATCCCGCGCCTTTGGGAGGCTGAGGTGAGTGGATTGCG
>NW_007197055.1:0-953 GCF_000164805.1 Carlito syrichta | reverse complement strand
TAATGAAAGATCATGTCCAGTTTCTATGAGAAATAAAGTTGTGATCAATTAGCATCATCTGCCTTTCAATTGACAGTGAAATAACATTGGGTTTTGCTGTCTTTTATCATAGTGATGTCTGGAAATATCTTACTGAATACAAATTTACAGTAGAACTTAGCTATATCTAAATAGACTTGCTAAAAGTTGTCTTTGTTTCTTTATTTTTAATCAGGTCATATTTATAAGTCTGCCAACTTGCAGATATAAGTAACTATTTCCAAGCCAAGTTTTCATTTATAAAACGCAGGACCAGAATACTTCTTTAAAGTTACTTACATTTCAACAATGTTCTATGATTTTAATTATAACTTGATTTAAAAACATTAAATACCTTTTTAGGATACTCAAAACCAATCAATTATTGAATACTGTGTTTAGGTACTATTCTACATACCCAGTGTATAGTGATGAATAAGTAGACAAGATCTTTCTCTTAAGAAATTTGTATTTTATAGTATATGCATAGGGGTTAATGGAGTGACTGGGGGTGCATAAACTACTAAACTTAAAAGTAAGGTAACAAATAAACAAGTGTCATATATTGATATAATTATTTGACAGCAGGTGGAAGATGTTGACAATAGGAGTATAGAAAAAAACACAAGGAATATAAAGCCAAGATTAAGAAGACAAATAGTTATAAGTAGACTTTATTCAATGAATTTTTAAAAAGAAAAATACAGCCGGACTCGGTGGCTCAGCCTGTAATCCCGCGCCTTTGGGAGGCTGAGGTGAGTGGATTGCTTGAGCCCGCGGGTTTGAGACCCGCCTGGGCAGCGAGACCTTATCTCTACAATAAATAAAAAATCAGCCGGGCGTGGTAGCGCGTGCCGTAATTCCGGCTACTTGGAAGGCTGAGGCGGAAGGATCGCTGGAGTCTAGCAGGCGAGGCTGCGGTGGCCGGGAGCGGA
>NW_007197054.1:0-1002 GCF_000164805.1 Carlito syrichta | reverse complement strand
ATAGTGAGGGGTCCTGTTTGAATCTTGTTCATGTAGTCAGACTTTTCCAGCAACATGTACTGAATAGGTTCTCCATTCCCCATTGGGTCCCGGAGGTTCCTTCAAAGATGAGTTGGGTGAGAATTTGAGGATTTCGCTCTCTGTCGTGACCCATCAGCCTATGGACCTTTTCTAGTACCAATAGCAGGCTGTTTGGATTATTGTAAACTTATACTAAAGTTTCAAATGCGGAAAGTGATAGTTCCTGCTTTGTACCTTTTGATAAGGATTCTTTCGGCTCTTCATGATTGTTTTAAATTTCATATGAATTCACTATTGTAATTTCCAGGTCTGAGACGAATGATGTTAACTTATTGGCTTTGTCCCTGTTTCACTCGTTGGCCTAAACGGCTAAATTTTCAATTAAAAGATGTGAGCAAAGTCAGGAAACCACGCATGTCAGCTTGCCATTCATGACATCAGCCTCAGAACTGTGACATCATAATGGGCGGGACCTTGACGACTGAGCAAGCCTTCAGTATCAAGGATTTATGTACAGTGCTCTGACAAGAGCGGAAGACATCGTGGATTTTCATTCCCAAGAATTGAAGGAAGCAAGGTGTTCACACCTATCCGAAAACGTCCTCAGGGGTAAGTGGCCGTTCAAGGATCCAGTGGGCAATGTTGTCTTTTTGTTTTCACGCAGAAGTTATTGAGAGGACAGAAAAGCTCCCACAGTGGGTGGTCCCTGAGGGGGTTCCTCACGATGTAGTCTTTCATTACTATGCTCACAGAGACTTGTTGGAGTTTGGTCATAGCACAACCTAATAATATTTCATCACTTTCTGTGGTTTAGACACTTCTGCATGTTTTTCATATTATTTTCCAGCCGTTGAGCCGTTTGTCTCTCAGGATTTGAACATCGCCTCAGTAACATCAAAGTCAGTTTTCTAGAATTTTCGATTATCTAAATTTTTATATGAATGAGGAGCCCAAATTCTTCTTTCTAAATCTCCATGTTAG
>NW_007197053.1:0-1087 GCF_000164805.1 Carlito syrichta | reverse complement strand
TACCATCATGTCTCCATATAGGACATAAGGGCTTTGCAGAAGATATTAGGTTAAAATGAGGCCTTTAGAATGGACTTTAATCTGACTGGTGTCCGAATAAAAAGAGGACATCTGGACTCACAGAAAGATACCACGGACATCCATGTGCAGAGGGCAGGCCACGTGAGGACATAACAAGAAGGCAGCTGGGTGGTCTGCAAGTCAAGGAGAGAGACCACAGAAGGAATCAACAATGCCAACACCTTGGTCTTGGGCTTTGAGCCTCCAGAACTGTTAGACAACAAATTTCTGTTGTTGAAGCCCCTCCTTTCTGCCCATGGTACTTGTCTGCAGCAATGCTAATAGATGGAGACAGACGGGCAGAAGTCTGTTGACTTCTTCTGAACTTGACTCTGCCATCAGCAGCATTTGAGAAAAACGAAGGAGACAGGAAAGGGAGCCCCTTCTTCCCCAAAGCTCCACAGGAACGTGTGTCTCCCCTAGAGCATTTTGGTTGACATACCCATAGCCGCTGTGGAAATGTAAATTTTCTCTGTGCAGGAGATTAAACTCACCTAGCTCTGTCCACTAAGAAGCATCCTAGGTCACATGAGAAGTCATGATTCACCTGCCAGTCACTCAGCTTATTTCTAAGAGAGTGGACCACAGGTCCCACAGATTCCCATTGGCGGGAAGAGAACTTCAGAATGGAAAAGGTGGCACTGGGGTTCCATCTGAGCATCCTGCTATTATCATGGGGACATTGAGGGTGGGCTCTGATGTGCATGGGCATGGGAGTAGACCTAAATAAATGCAGAGGACACAGAAGGGCAGCTTCCCGATCTGGGAATGCTGCCTAAGTTGTCCTCCTTGGTCATGAGTGGGTCACATATTATGGGCCAACTTCCCCATGAGAAGTGTGTTGGGGGAGAAGACAACACCCCATCCTCTTCCTCTTCCCTTCCCCACACACTGTTTCTACTTTTCACAAGCACGCATGCAAAGTTGGCATAAAATGGTGAGGTCAGGTGGGCCTGAAGTCCCTCTGTGTATCTTCTCACACTGCAAATGTGGGGATGAAACTGCTGGGCTGCAGCAAGGACAAAAT
>NW_007197052.1:0-1615 GCF_000164805.1 Carlito syrichta | reverse complement strand
AGTGCTCAGCGAATTTCAATGCCTCTCTCTATTGTCTCATAAAAAGCCAAGAAGGCTGGACTTCGGTTCACATGACGAGATGTATTCACTTTGAGTGTCACCATGAAGTCACACTGGTAGTCATTTGCAATTATGTTGAATGATAGAAAGCAGAGACTGGCATCAGGAGACCCAGGTCACAGTCTCTCCTCTGTCTCTAGTCAATCCCTTAACTACTCTAGCTTCAGTTTCTTTATCTATACAATGATAAGTTGGTTTAGATCAAGAGTCAGAAGTCCAAATACCTACATGGGCAGGGCAGGTGACAGAAGCATAAAAGCTTACATCACGGCATATCACAGCATCACCACTTATTTGCTTCACAGTCGCAAAAACAACTGTGTTGAAATTTCACTCTCTTTTATATATCATTAAGCTTTTCATCAGGCATCTTTTCACATACCAGTCATTCAGTCATGGTTCTTTTTATGGTTTGTTTTCCTAATGGAGGATTATGCTGTATTCTTTTGCTACAGATGCACTTTGTCGGTATATTCAACCCAGAAATCCTCTTTATGTTCTGAAAAAGTAAGTCTGACTCACATTTTTCTGTTTTTTATTTCTCAAAAGTACATGGGTATGGGGACACATTTAGTTTTTAGTTTTATTCTATGACTGGAAAAGCAACAGTATTGATGGAATAATACTTGGTATGTGGCACTCAGCCAAAGTAGGAGGAGTTACAGAGAGGGGTGGGTAGTGTGGTCAATGGCATACTCATGTGAAAATGACGAAAAGACCTGCCCGCGCTGCAGCAGGTAATGGTCCCATAATACCACTTGATTTGGGGCCTTTGAGAATAGAGCTCACATAGGAATGTGTTTTCTGAAATTTTTGCAAGAAAAACTGTACATCCTTATTATTTTTCATTTTATATGTTAGCAACTACATTTAAATTTAAGCAAATATCAATAGTATCAATATGTAGCTGTCAATGGTTCAGACTAGCCATGAGAAAACTGTGGATTAGATGCCCACAAAGTTTTGAGACATTAGGGACACATGATCTCAAAGTAGTCCCTTTCTCATAAATATATATATTTAATTATTTATTTAAATGGACTGGGTGCAGTGGCTCATGTCTGTAATCTCAGCACATTGGGAGGCCAGGACAGGAGGATCGCTTGAGCCTAGGCATTTGAAACAAGCCTGGGCAGCATAGCAACACCTCATCTCTACAAAAAATAAAAAAAATTACCTGAGTGTGGTGGTACATGCCTTTAGCCCCCCAGCTACCCAAAAGACTGAGACAGGAGGGTCACCTGAGCCTAGGAGGTTGAGGCTGTAGTGAGTTGTAATCATGCCACTGCACCCCAGTCTGGGTGAAAGAATGAGACCGCTGATTCAAAATGAAGTAGGCACTATTGTGATCCTCATTTTACAGATGAGGAAACTGAGGCACAGAGCAGTCAAGTCTGCTAAAGTCACAGAACAAATAAGTAGTTGTGCCAGAATTCCAACACTGACCCTCCAGCACTATAGCTATCTCTTAACTTTGTTCATGTAAACTTGTATTTCTTTTCTTTTCTTTCCTTTCCTTTCCTTTTCTTTTCTTTTCTTTCTTTCTTTCTTTTTG
>NW_007197051.1:0-822 GCF_000164805.1 Carlito syrichta | reverse complement strand
TGGGAGGCCAGGACAGGAGGATCGCTTGAGCCTAGGCATTTGAAACAAGCCTGGGCAGCATAGCAACACTCATCTCTACAAAAAATAAAAAAAAATTACCTGAGTGTGGTGGTACATGCCTTTAGCCCCCCAGCTACCCAAAAGACTGAGACAGGAGGGTCACCTGAGCCTAGGAGGTTGAGGCTGTAGTGAGTTGTAATCATGCCACTGCACCCCAGTCTGGGTGAAAGAATGAGACCGCTGATTCAAAATGAAGTAGGCACTATTGTGATCCTCATTTTACAGATGAGGAAACTGAGGCACAGAGCAGTCAAGTCTGCTAAAGTCACAGAACAAATAAGTAGTTGTGCCAGAATTCCAACACTGACCCTCCAGCACTATAGCTATCTCTTAACTTTGTTCATGTAAACTTGTATTTCTTTTCTTTTCTTTCCTTTCCTTTCCTTTCCTTTTCTTTTCTTTTCTTTCTTTCTTTCTTTTTTTTGAGACAGGGTCTTGCTTTCTTGCTCAGGCTGGAGTGCAGTGGCACATCATAGTTCACTGCAGCCTTAAACTCCTGGGCTCAAGGGATCGTCCCACCACAGCCTCTCAAATAGCTGAGATTACAGCACACGCCACTATTCCCTACTAATTTTCATTTTTAATTTCTTTTTTTGTAGAGATGGAGTATCAATATGTTGCCCAGGCTGATCTCAAACTCCTGGCCTCAAGTGATCTTCCTGTCTCAGTTTCCCAAAGTGCTGGGATTAAAGGTGTGAGCCTACATTTCCCATTTAAAAAATTCTTATCAAACATTAGTATATATAATAGGTTGTAGGTGAC
>NW_007197050.1:0-1639 GCF_000164805.1 Carlito syrichta | reverse complement strand
AGGACAGGAGGATCGCTTGAGCCTAGGCATTTGAACAAGCCTGGGCAGCATAGCAACACCTCATCTCTACAAAAAATAAAAAAAATTACCTGAGTGTGGTGGTACATGCCTTTAGCCCCCCAGCTACCCAAAAGACTGAGACAGGAGGGTCACCTGAGCCTAGGAGGTTGAGGCTGTAGTGAGTTGTAATCATGCCACTGCACCCCAGTCTGGGTGAAAGAATGAGACCGCTGATTCAAAATGAAGTAGGCACTATTGTGATCCTCATTTTACAGATGAGGAAACTGAGGCACAGAGCAGTCAAGTCTGCTAAAGTCACAGAACAAATAAGTAGTTGTGCCAGAATTCCAACACTGACCCTCCAGCACTATAGCTATCTCTTAACTTTGTTCATGTAAACTTGTATTTCTTTTCTTTTCTTTCCTTTCCTTTCCTTTCCTTTTCTTTTCTTTCTTTCTTTCTTTCTTTTTTTTGAGACAGGGTCTTGCTTTCTTGCTCAGGCTGGAGTGCAGTGGCACATCATAGTTCACTGCAGCCTTAAACTCCTGGGCTCAAGGGATCGTCCCACCACAGCCTCTCAAATAGCTGAGATTACAGCACACGCCACTATTCCCTACTAATTTTCATTTTTAATTTCTTTTTTTGTAGAGATGGAGTATCAATATGTTGCCCAGGCTGATCTCAAACTCCTGGCCTCAAGTGATCTTCCTGTCTCAGTTTCCCAAAGTGCTGGGATTAAAGGTGTGAGCCTACATTTCCCATTTAAAAAATTCTTATCAAACATTAGTATATATAATAGGTTGTAGGTGACAATGGGCATATTTATTTGGATTTATTTAATGTCAGTAGTTTAGAATGTTTTTATTTGTATGTGTGGAAAAGATGGGCTTATTAGATGGCTGAATAGTACTGTGGGTCAGATGGAGACACCACCTACATTATTGAGATTGATCATCATGAGATGCTGGTTAGGATCAGTCTCTTTCAATCAGATCACATATGTAAATAAGCAACCACCCTTTGATTGACTGCTTATGATCCTCAGAGGAAACACTGAATGTTTTGCTTTTCTGGCTGTCTTAGTGCTCAGAGAATGTTAATACAAATGAACTCAGCCATGTATTTGAGCAAGCTGTCACAGCAAAGGGATTTCCAAAGCTTTTTGATTAAAAGGTGTTTGAATGTAGGCATGATCAATTTATGGGCTGATGGTTTACTTCAGCAAATATAAAGATGTATTATCCCTTGAGGTTTGTTTTTAACCTCACTTTCACCTTCATTAATATTAACTTTGTAGGTCAGTAAATCTTGAACAGAAGCCAATATCTTCAGATTATGAGTTATTAATCTTAACCAACCTGAAAAATTGTGTGAATTTTTTTTTACTACAGAAAATAAAGACTTCTTTTTTCTCCTCTTTTTTCTTCAGACTCTCTCTCTTTTTTTTTTTTTTTTTTTGAGTTGGAGTCTCACTCTGTCACCCAGACTGGAGTGTAGTGGCCGCTCCCGGCCACCGCAGCCTCGACCTGCTGGGCTCCGGCGATCCTTCCACCTCAGCCTTCCGAGTAGCCGGAATTACAGGCGTGTGCTACCACGTCCAGCTAATTTTTTGATTTTATTGTAGAGATGAAGTCTCGAA
>NW_007197049.1:0-1088 GCF_000164805.1 Carlito syrichta | reverse complement strand
AGGGCATGCTCACGGCCACTGCAACCTCAACTTGTTGGGCAAAGGCGATCCTTCTGCCTCAGCCTTCCAAGTAGCCAGAACCATAGGTGTGCACTGCTACGCCTGGCTAATTTTTTGATTTATTGTAAAGAGGAGGTCTCGCCAAGTTGCCCCAGGTGGTCTCAAACTCCTGGGCTTAGGCAATTCTCTTGCTTTGGGCTTCCAAAGTGCTGCGATTATAGACTTGAGCCACCACACCTGACAGGACTGAGATATTATTAGAGGGGAGATCTCTGAGCTGGGTCATCATGCTGTAGGGCTTCACCAGGCTATGGAGACATGAGCACAGCCTTTCAGCCTGGTGTTGGGGTATCATTCTCCATGCTCTGGGGAGTGTTAAGGGCCAGGGAGCTGGGCTGTGGATAATGTCACATCCTGGGACAGGATATACCAAGGATTGGCACATAGACTTGGAGGATATCTCCCAGGGGAGCCTGAAAGATGTTCTCAGATATAAGGTTAGTTTGGTAGTTTGCAACTTCTCACAAGAGGTGCGGAGCCTCATGCCTGTAATTCCAGCACTCTGGGTGGGCCTAGGCAGGAGGATTGCTTTAGGCCAGCCTGGGCAACATAGCAAGACCCCATCTCTACAAAAAATAAAATAAAATAGCCGTACATGGTGGTGTGCACTTATAGACTGAGGCAGAAGGGTCGCTTGAGCCTGGGAGTGTGAGACTACAGTGAGCTACCATTGTGCCATCGCATTCCAGCCTGGGTGACAGAGTGAGCCCCATCTCTTTCAGTTATTTTTATTTTTATTTTTTGACACAGACAGGCTTCTTTATTCCAAGGACCGGATCTTGCAAGATCTAACATTTCCACCTCCAAGCATTCTCCACTTGCCTATCCAGTCTGCTTGATAGAAGTTGTGGTTCCTCCTCCCATCCTCTTCTGACTCCCCCCATCCTTCTTTATGACTGAAACTACGGGAAAGAGAGCAAATTAGCTTTCTCACTAGTGGCAGCCGCTAGTACTGACTTATCTCTGAAGGTTTATCCCCCAAATTCAAAACTCCTTCTTATTCTTCACCCCATCCCATAATCAAATTG
>NW_007197048.1:0-1188 GCF_000164805.1 Carlito syrichta | reverse complement strand
CACATGGAGCAAAATCTCAAGATAACCAGGCTCAAGTTTCCAAAAGTTCTTTCCCCTTGGACTTACGCAGAATACCCTGAATTCTTCCAGGGTCAAATTGTGATGATGTAAGAAAAATGTTAATGGGAAGGAACTCATCACTGCAAAGTTTCAGGGACACTGAAAAATTCAATGTCCAAGGTTTTCATTGGGCCTGGTCACATAGTCACCTTTTCCTTTGACACCTGGACCAAAGCTCCACACACTCCGAAAAGAAGCAGATGTTCAGCACAAGCCACACATTTGTACAAACACTCTAGGCACAGTACACCACATTGAACAATTAGGAAATGACGGGAGCACTCAGAACCCAAGTTCCCAGATGCCCTCTGGGACTAGCCTTGTAAGCAGGCCTTTCTAAGGGTAGCGGCACACTACTTGTGTTCTGTCAACTACGTGGTGTTGGGGGTTATCTGATCCATCGCTCTGAACCCTCTTCTAAAACATACAAGGCACTTATATTTCCAGTATTGAGTCAGATTAGTGCTGTAACTTCTCTTATGCCCAGTGAGAAGCCTGAAAAGAAAGATTTCCTGAAAGTTAGAGGAAACACAACTTTGCTCTTTTTCTTGTTTATGACTAAAAAGGGTCAAGATTAGAGAAAAAGCAACAGCAGATGTAAGTTTTGTGTGGGTCATGGAAGCAAACGAGGGAGAGAACACAGTGTGTGGGCTAGAAGCCCGGGTGGTGGAGACCATCAGACTCTGACCCTCTGGCTGTCTGGGCCTCAGTTTCCACATCTGTGAAGTGGGACTCCAAGAAGTACTTGCCTCATAAAGTTCTTTTGGCAAATGAGCTGATCTTTCTGACATATTTAAACAATACCTGGGACACACCAAGCGTAACACACTTCAGCGTTGTAAAATAAACCAAGTGATATAGAATAAGAAACAGACACCTCTTTAAAGCAGCAAAATATGAGCTTGTTCAACTTTTTAGCCTAGACTATAAAATTAATGTTGGAAAGGCCAGCAATTTAGAAAATATGAAGAAATGATCTAATCAAACTTCATATAAGATTCTAGGTTTTTTCTATCTTCTCCTTCCCGCCCAAACACTCAAATCTTTCTTAAAGAAAAAAAAATAAAGTCATTTTCAGATTGCTTTCTCAATCGAATTTATATTTTTCTCTCAAAAAAAAATTTTTTT
>NW_007197047.1:0-612 GCF_000164805.1 Carlito syrichta | reverse complement strand
AATAAGAAACAGACACCTCTTTAAAAGCAGCAAAATATGAGCTTGTTCAACTTTTTAGCCTAGACTATAAAATTAATGTTGGAAAGGCCAGCAATTTAGAAAATATGAAGAAATTATCTAATCACACTTCATATAAGATTCTAGGTTTTTTCTATCTTCTCCTTCCCGCCCAAACACTCAAATCTTTCTTAAAGAAAAAAAATAAAGTCATTTTCAGATTGCTTTCTCAATCGAATTTATATTTTCTCTCAAAAAAAAATTTTTTTGGTTTGGTAAATTAGAAAATGAATTATATAACTTCTGTGATCCCTAATTCATTAATTATTTGTACTCCATGAAAGAATCATGGCAACTTAAACGTGTTTAATAAAATATAGGACACTAAAATAAGTGGTTGATTAAAAAAATAGAACAAGGGGAAATGGAGATTTGGAAGTAATAGATAAAACAAGGAGTAAATGTAGTGTAAAAAATGAATACAGAAGTCTTACAACTGTAGCCGCAAACATGGTCCACATTTCCAGCCACCAGCACAAAATGATCATCATAAGAGTACTCCAAAATCTATAATGTTGGGGAGGGGAGCAGATGCCCTCAGGGAAAAACACACTA
>NW_007197046.1:0-1178 GCF_000164805.1 Carlito syrichta | reverse complement strand
TTCCTAAAAGAATCGATTTGTTGAAGGAAGTTACCAATGTTCACAGTTTAGCCATCATTTTAGTACTCATTCCATTAACAGTTAACTTAGTAGTATTTAAACGTTCCTGCATTTTTTACTCTATGTAATATCTTGATGCCTTAGAAAGATAAGGTACTGGAATTATGCCCATGTTACTGATGGAGAACAGAAAAACAGATTATTTAATTTAAACATGCAATAGGGACAAATTCAAACCTTGGTATTTTGACTCTAGTGTACATTTTCTCAGTCATTATATTCTATAGCCTCTTGACGACTTGATAAATGATCTTTGCCAGTCCATAGTTTGACTTTGTAAAAGATTGTTCAGCAAACATATTTATGGATGGTTTAGTTTAAGAAAGGAAATCTATAAGTAGTATTTGATTGTCTGAAGCTTGTGACATAGCCAACCCATACTCAGCTACTAAAATTGGTCTGTGATACCAGAGGGTACAGAATGCATGCCCACTAGTCACTGGTGACCTCTTTAGATACTATTCTAAGGATTGTGAATGAATATTTTATAATATAGTATGCTTTTAGGCACAATGTGTGATGAAATATCTTATCTTTATTATACTCTAAATTAAAACTTTTTAATTTACAAAAACATTTTTAATGAATTGGGCAATTGCTTCAAAATGTGCACCTTTTAGATTTAGAAAAGTAATGCCCATAATTTTATGAATTAAAAACAAAGACCGTTTAATTTGAATTTGAGTAAAATTGTAATAGGGCATCGAGCCACATGAGTCCAAGTACAAAGAGAAGTTTATTGAGCTGAGAACCAGCTGGCAGCCACTTACCCTCGAGACACAAAGTCCCAGGCAAGGGCCCCACTGCTCAGTGGGGTTGGGCTTAAGTACAATTTGATTTGGGTTTGGGGGGGGTCTTTTACAGTTGCAGTTGGCTAAACCACACATTCTTGTTTGACCTTGCTTTTGCTTACAAAGCCTTTAGAGAGATACTTTGTTTTACAAATGATTGTTTTATCTTGTAACAGGCTGCAGAAAATTGCCTGAAGCTGTTTACAGAAATGAGAACTTGTGATTAGAGCATTTTGCTTGTGAAGGCTTGTGAAATTATTTGTAATTTTTTAACTGCCAAATCAAGCCTTTCCTTTTCTGAAACTGATTTATTTCTTTAGGATAGCC
>NW_007197045.1:0-1062 GCF_000164805.1 Carlito syrichta | reverse complement strand
GATGAAACACAGAACAGTGAGACAAGCTGAAATCATGTTTATGTTTTTGGTTTTTTTATTTTAAAATTTTGTATTAGTGGCTACGTGTCACAAAGAGGAGGGAAAAAGGCATGAATATTTAAAATTTTAACAGAAAAGCTGAGTTTAACTTTAGAAATGTTGAGACAAGATGTTTATCTAATTTTAGGGTTAAAATGTCTTTTTAAAAATTTTTTTGAGTCAGAGTCTCACTCCATCACCCAGGCTGGAGTGCAGTGGCACACTCAGGGCCACACCAGCGTTGACCTACAGGGCTCTGGCGATCTTTCTACTTCAGCCTTCCAAGTAGCCAGAACTACAGGCTCACGCTACCACACCTGGCTAACTTTTGATTTATGGTAGAGATGAGGTCTTGCTTAGTTGCCCAGGCTATTCTTGAACCCGCAAGCTCAGGCAATCCACTCGCCCTATCCTCCCAAAGTGCTGGGATTACAGGCTGAGCCACGGAGTTTGGCCTATAATGTCTGTTAAATTAAGTTTAGCTTAAAGCTGCCCTCCTAAATATGGCAAGTTTGGCTTAAAGATTCCTCAACATATAGCAAATGTTGCCCAACTAAGTGTGTAAATAAATTGAAACCTATTCTTAAACCAATCACAGAGTTTTGACCTATCACAGGTGACCAACTGTTCAAACTATTTTGCAATACGGCAGACACTGAGCTCTAACCATTCCAGCTGTTTCTATTTCTCACTTCTATTTTTCTGTCCATAAATGTGACCCAATTTGTGACAGCTCTGGGGTTACTCTGAACCTATCCTGTTTCTGGAAGCTGTCTGATTTGTAAATAATTCTTTGCTCAATTATACTCTGCTAAATTTTATTTGCCTTTTTTCTTTTAACATGTCTTTTTTTTTCAGTTGGAGTCTCACTCCATCACCAAGACTGGAGCGCAGTGGCCGCTCCCGGCCACCACAGCCTCGACCTGCTGGGCTCTGGTGATCCTTCTGCCTCAGCCTTCCAAGCAGCTGGAATTACAGGCGCCCGACCATGCCTGGCTAATTTTTGATTTATTGTAGAGATGG
>NW_007197044.1:0-949 GCF_000164805.1 Carlito syrichta | reverse complement strand
AATGCGTGATGAATGTGTGTCAAGTTTTCTGGAATGATGGGTCCTTTTTTTTTTACTTCTCTCCTCCTAAATCAGTCTGTTTTGTTCTGGACATGTTTTCTCCTATAGCCCAGGGAGAAAACTTTCATTTCCCCTTGACATGACTGCCTACAATCATTTACTATGATCCGTCAATTCTATCTCAAAGGTCTTTGAGATCCAGTCTGATATCTCCATCCAAGTCCTTAAGGTTACCAATCTGAATGATTACCAGGATCTCTGCGTAATCATCATTTTCCTCATACTTTTATTCTCTGGTGCGCTAGCCACATTCATTTTATTACCTTGCTTATGTATCTTTGGTGTCTTCTTCACTGTAGAGAGAAGAGCTCTATCTTCTTACACATCACATGTCAACATTTATGACTGAAATGCATCAACTGTGGCTTGAAGGACTTGAGCACCTGTGGATTGTTCTCTTCATCTCACAGAAAGTCTCTTTGAATGCACTCTAGTATTTTCTTCAGAAGAGAAGCATGTTCCCAGTGAAATGTGGGTCCTGGCATCCACCTGAATCTGTCATGTATTACTATTGACTGCTTCTACTTTCCAACCCACAGTTCTCAGGCCAGAATTTTTTTCTCTTTCTAAGCCCACGTTTTATTTCTTGGTCTTCAAAATTCAGGCAGAAAGCTCGTATACTATCCTAGCATCCTAAAACTTCAGAATCTCTTGAAAAACATGTCAAAATTCCTGAAACTTGTCCAGAGATATTCTGATTCACGAGGCATGGGAATAAGTCCAACATTTGAACTTTAAATAAGCACGTGAGGTGATTGGAATTTAGGGAACTGAAAGAATTAATTTCATAAACTAGAGCCCCAGAAACACAGTTTGATCCTTTGGCTCCAGGGGACCTTACTATCTTCTACTACAGGTGCCTACATCTGGCCTTTGTGCCTGACCCTGA
>NW_007197043.1:0-847 GCF_000164805.1 Carlito syrichta | reverse complement strand
TTAAACCAGAAGTCTCAGCCCCCCAGATCACAGATCAGTGTAGGTCCATGGCCTGTAGGAACTGGGCTGCACAGCAGAAGTGAGTGGTGGGCAAGGGAGCAAAAGCCTCCTCTGTATTCACAGTCACTCTCCATCACTCACATTACTGCCCAATCTCTGCCTTCTGTCAGATCAGCGGCATTAGATTCTCATAGGAGGGTGAACCCTATTGTGAACTGCACATGCAAGGGATCTAGGGTGAAGTTTCTTAAAAGAATCTAATGCCTGATGATCTGAGGTGGATCTGAGGCAGTGCTGCTAGTGCTGGGAAAGGTTAGAAGATGTCTGCTGGATTCATTTCTTCTAAGGCCTCTCTGCTTGGCTTGTAGATGGCCATTTTCCTCTGGTGTCTTCATTTGGTCTTTATTTTCTCTGTGTCCTACTCTTCTTACAAGGACATTTGTCTAGGCCTGACCCTAATGACCTCATTTAACCTAATTGCTACCACTTTAAAGACCCTGTTTACAAATACAGTCACATCTGAGGTTCTGGAGGTTAGGACTTCAAAATGTGAATTTTGGGGGGTGTGTGGGGCCACAGTTCAGCCTGTAACATAGTGGCTTTAAATGCATTTATGTTATCTTGTAACTACCACCCTCATCTATCTCCAGAACATTTTCATCTTGTGAACTGAGACTCTGCCAGTTAAAAAGTTACTCCTTATTGTACCCTTCTCCCAGTCCCTGGTCACCACCATTCTACTTTCTGTTTCTATGAAACACAAAGCTTGAGATAGTTTTTTTGTCATAATTTTTGAGAACCTTCAAAGTTCACCCAAATTAAGTTAAATATTTTTATGGTCATTCTG
>NW_007197042.1:0-988 GCF_000164805.1 Carlito syrichta | reverse complement strand
CTATTGTGAACTGCACATGCAAGGGATCTAGGGTGAAGTTTCTTAAAAGAATCTAATGCCTGATGATCTGAGGTGGATCTGAGGCAGTGCTGCTAGTGCTGGGAAAGGTTAGAAGATGTCTGCTGGATTCATTTCTTCTAAGGCCTCTCTGCTTGGCTTGTAGATGGCCATTTTCCTCTGGTGTCTTCATTTGGTCTTTATTTTCTCTGTGTCCTACTCTTCTTACAAGGACATTTGTCTAGGCCTGACCCTAATGACCTCATTTAACCTAATTGCTACCACTTTAAAGACCCTGTTTACAAATACAGTCACATCTGAGGTTCTGGAGGTTAGGACTTCAAAATGTGAATTTTGGGGGGTGTGTGGGGCCACAGTTCAGCCTGTAACATAGTGGCTTTAAATGCATTTATGTTATCTTGTAACTACCACCCTCATCTATCTCCAGAACATTTTCATCTTGTGAACTGAGACTCTGCCAGTTAAAAAGTTACTCCTTATTGTACCCTTCTCCCAGTCCCTGGTCACCACCATTCTACTTTCTGTTTCTATGAAACACAAAGCTTGAGATAGTTTTTTTGTCATAATTTTTTGAGAACCTTCAAAGTTCACCCAAATTAAGTTAAATATTTTTATGGTCATTCTGCAAGGTAACCACAAACTTTTAGATTAGAGGTTCTTGAAGCTGTTAGTTCATATGCAGTTTTTAAAAAAATCTGTATTCTTCTTGAGAGAGATTTCAGAGTTCTCATCAGATCCCAGATAGATCTAGAGACTTAGGCAACTTTGATTTATTTTTCAAAATAATTTAAAGTTTAGTTTTTAAAATGTAAATTTTAAATTGAGAAATTGATGTATAATTCACAGAAAAAAGGTAAAAGGAAATTTCAGTATCGCTAGGTATAACTCTCTTGAAATCTAACATTCACCATGTCTACAAGGGTCAATAATTTTATCAAAATATTATCAAATTTTATTCTTTATTTGGGAA
>NW_007197041.1:0-1087 GCF_000164805.1 Carlito syrichta | reverse complement strand
CTTCTTCCCTCCACCTGATGTCCTGCACAAGCTGGTTTTGGAGAGAACCAGGAAGAAGCACACTTGACTCTTACCTCAGACTGAATGAGTGTCAGAATATTTGGTGGCAACCAGGACTAGTGTTGAAGTCAGTCGTCAGATCCTAGGAGTCAGTATCACTGAGGTTGGGCCAAAGAGCTGGAAGGGGTGTTTTTGTCAGCATCCTGCTCAAGGTCTACGAACCCTGATTCCAATGACTGGTCCTTACTAAATCATGTGTGGGCTGAGAGCTTAAATCACGTGTGGGCTGAGAGCTGGGTCCCTTGGTTTTTTGTTGTTGTTGTTTTTCGCTAAATGTAGTCCTACCTTAAGCATGAGAAATCAAAATGTGTCATGCTTCTATGTAAAAGGGAAACAATATAAACATTGCATTTATATGAAGATCAAGTTATATTACTTCATTCTCATGCACTCCTGATGTAAAATATTTTGGGGCAACAATAGACACATGACTGGTACTATTTTTCTTCTTTTGTTTTTCTGATGATAAGGTTTTTGTTGGTAGAAGCAATCAATCTTTCAGAACTGTTTGTAGAAATGTCCTCTTTTGGCTAGTCCTTTCTTTATAACTTAAGACATCCTAGTCATACTTTGCTTCATTTTGAGATTATTAAATTTTAAAATATTTATGGACATATAGTTATACATATTTATGGAGTACATGTAATATTTTGGTATAGGCATACCATGTTTAGTGACCAAATTGTTGTAATTGGGATAACCATCACCTTGAGCATTTATCATTTCTTTGTATTAGAAGCATTCTAATTCCACTATTCCAGCTACTTTAAAGTGCAAAATGCATTGTTAACTATAGTTGCCCTATTGTGCTACCAAATACTAGATTGTATTACCTCTTCCTACCTGTATTTTTGTATTTTTGTACAGATTTATCATACCTTCTTTATTCTTTCCTCCCTACTACTCTTCCCAGCCTCTGGAAAACATCATTCTACTCTCTATCCCCATGAGATCTTTTTTTTTTTTAGCTCCCACATATGAGTGAGAACATGCATATTTTTCTTTCTGTGCCTGGCTCATTTCACTT
>NW_007197040.1:0-787 GCF_000164805.1 Carlito syrichta | reverse complement strand
TTTGTATTTTGTACAGATTTATCATACCTTCTTTATTCTTTCCTCCCTACTACTCTTCCCAGCCTCTGGAAAACATCATTCTACTCTCTATCCCCATGAGATCTTTTTTTTTTTAGCTCCCACATATGAGTGAGAACATGCAATATTTTTCTTTCTGTGCCTGGCTCATTTCACTTCAAGTTTTCTGTTCATCTGTGTTCTCAATATCACTAATTATCAGAGAAATGCATATCAAAACTACTTTGAGATACCACCTCACCCCAGTTAAAATGGTTTTTATAAAAAATGTAACAATGGATGTTGGTGAGGATATGAAGAAAGGTGATCTTGCACACTGTGGGAGGAAATGTAAGATAGTACATATGGGGAATAGCATAGAGGTTCCTGAGAAAACTAAAATTATAGTTATGTATAATGTTATCTACTCCAATTATATATCCCAAGATTTTTGGTTTTCTGATTCTTTAATGTGTGTTACACTAGTTGAGTTATTGAACAACCCAGTATTGTTCTTCATAAACTCATTGCTGAATCAAACACTAGAATAATATTGTTTAAAGATGACTACAGTTCTTGAAACACATCCACATCTATTTTTATGAAAAACAACTTTGTAGTTTAAGCAATGGAACAATTGCAAAATATCAACTCAGATACATTAACAACAGCAACAAAAACAACAAAGACCTAACTCACAACCAGTAATGAAAACAAAGTTTGTGCTTACTAAACTCTGTCATATGTATGTTGTATTGATTTTCTACTGTTTTCTAATTATCTTCTTAGG
>NW_007197039.1:0-799 GCF_000164805.1 Carlito syrichta | reverse complement strand
CTGAGCTACAGGGGCTGGAAGTCCCTTCCTTTCTGCCACTTAGTGAAGATGGTACATGATTTTACTGCCTACCTCTTAAATCAGCATCTCCTCTAAGTTTTTCAAAGATTCTGGTCATTTTATTTAATAATTTTTAATTTTTTCTTAGATATTTTATTTTATTTTTATTTATTTATTTAAGAGAAATGAGGTCTTGCCAAGTTGCCTAAGCTGGTCTTGAACCTGTGGACTCAGGCAATCTTCTCACCTCTGCCTCCCAGAGTGCTGGGATTATAGGCATGAACACAGCGCCCATCCTTATTTAACTCTTTACTTGCCTGCCATAATCTTACCCTCCATAGGCTTGCTTAGCCTGAGGCACCCTCCTCCTCTGGGCCTCTGGCAGTGGCAGTGACCAGGTCAGGCCCTGACCATCCTCACCAAGACCTGCCCAGGCAGTCGTGAGGGAGGCTGCTGGCCTCACTGACACTCAGAACTGACTGTTCTTCTGCAAGGTCCTTATTGAGTGACTGCTGTATGCAGAGTCCTCTGCCTGCCAGACTCCATCCCAGGAAACTCAGCAGGCCACCAGTCATTGAACAGGTGGTTTCAACTTCACGTTCAGGCCTACAGTTCTTCCAAAGGCTAAAGCCAGATTCCAGCACCATGACTTGCTGTCACTTTGCAAATATGTGTTCAGCAGCAGTCTTTTGATCTGTTACATAACCCTCCTTAAGAAAGACTGTGTGTGCCCTTGGCACCTGGTATGTAAAACTGGGAACAAAACTCTGCAGGGGTGTGTCATGGAGGCTGACGTTCC
>NW_007197038.1:0-732 GCF_000164805.1 Carlito syrichta | reverse complement strand
AACAGTCTTAAGCATGTTTTGAATAGTCTTGACCAGTTTCTTTCCTCTGAATACATTTATTTGACTGTGGTAATCAAACACAATTTAATCAACTCATCTCTAAATGGCTTTCCTTGCTTGGTTACCAAATGAGCCACTCAGAAATCTGCTTTGATTGCAGACTCATTTTCATTATTTAAAATTTTTTTTTTTTTTGAGTCAGAGTCTCACTCTGTTGCCCAGGTTGAAGTGCAGTGGAGTGAATACCCACTACTACCATAGCCTTGACCTGCTGGGCTCAGGCAATCCTTCCACCTCAGCCTTCCAAATAGCTGGAACCACAGGCATGTGCCACCACATCCAGCTAATTTTTAAATTTTTTGCAGAGATGAGGTCTCACCAAGTTGCCCAGGCTGGTCTCAAACCCCTGGGCTTAGGTAATCCTCTTGCTTTCACCTCCCAAGGTTCTGGGATTATAGGCATGAGCCACTGCACCCTGTCTCATTATTTAATTGTATGAAGAAATTCTGCTGTGACGATATGTTCCATATTGAATTTCCTCTCACCTCAGCCTCCCAAAATGCTGAGATTACAGGCTGAGTCACGGAGCCCAGCCTGCCATCTAATTTGATAACGAAAAAATCATACTCCACACTCCAGTATAATCTATATCATGACTTAAAAGCATGACATTTGAAGTCCATTTTTCTCTTCTTCTCTTGTTTTTATATAATGGGGATGCATTAGTAATTT
>NW_007197037.1:0-554 GCF_000164805.1 Carlito syrichta | reverse complement strand
CAGTGGAGTGAATACCCACTACTTCCATAGCCTTGACGTGCTGGGCTCAGGCAATCCTTCCACCTCAGCCTTCCAAAATAGCTGGAACCACAGGCATGTGCCACCACATCCAGCTAATTTTTAAATTTTTTGCAGAGATGAGGTCTCACCAAGTTGCCCAGGCTGGTCTCAAACCCCTGGGCTTAGGTAATCCTCTTGCTTTCACCTCCCAAGGTTCTGGGATTATAGGCATGAGCCACTGCACCCTGTCTCATTATTTAATTGTATGAAGAAATTCTGCTGTGACGATATGTTCCATTTTGAATTTCCTCTCACCTCAGCCTCCCAAAATGCTGAGATTACAGGCTGAGTCACGGAGCCCAGCCTGCCATCTAATTTGATAACGAAAAAAATCATACTCCACACTCCAGTATAATCTATATCATGACTTAAAAGCATGACATTTGAAGTCCATTTTTCTCTTCTTCTCTTGTTTTTATATAATGGGGATGCATTAGTAATTTAAAAAAATAAAAAATAAAAAGAAAAGAGAAAAGAGAATGTCATGGTATGGC
>NW_007197036.1:0-761 GCF_000164805.1 Carlito syrichta | reverse complement strand
GAAATGAGATATCTATCTATATCTATATCTATTATCTATCTATCCCCATATATATTTATTGTTATTATACTCATAATATAAAATGTGAGAGTGTACATGAAGAGGTTTCTGTAACTTCATGCATTTGAAGTTGGTTATAGGTAAATACATCTGTGGGAGTTTTATGGGCAAGGTTTGTTTTTTTTTGTTTTTTTTTTTTGAGCTGACAGGAAAGAGGGAATAGGGCTTCAGTGCTCCAGCTGCAAGTGGCTGAATTCCGCCATCAGCCTGCAGAAGCTTGGAAAAGAGAGAATTTCTTTTCCACATTCCAGTGAGAATTGCAGGCCGAACCTAGAGCAGAGGACCCATTTGAACCACACCCACAATCCTGCACCTGGAAGATGTGAGATGATACACTTGTGCTGTGTTGAGCCTCCATTTTTCCTGCCATCTGTGATGCATCAAGAGGGAACTAATACACATAGTGAAGGTCACCCAGATGACAAGAGGCTGAGTGAAGGGTACCTACTGCAAAGACTCTGGTCTTTCCCACTGTGGATTCTGCCTCTAAGTCAGAGGAGTTTACAGCAAACAAATCCAGGAGACCAACACAGCCTCTCCTACTCTGGGCCAGGCCTCTAGGCAGGACAGTATCGTTAGAGAATTGTGGTTTTCTCTGATGACCACATTCACAAATTATTGGTGATTTGAAATGTAACTGAGTACCAAGGTATGATCAGCTTTCTAACAATCCCACAGAAAAGAGAAGGATTTCTAATAAT
>NW_007197035.1:0-679 GCF_000164805.1 Carlito syrichta | reverse complement strand
TCGCGTCGCGTCCCGGCCGCGTGACCTGCTGGGTTGACGCGATCCTTCCTCAGAATCCTGCCTGCGAGCACCGAGGCGCAACGCGGTTCCGCCTCCCGGGCCGCGGCCTCCCACGGAGTGCTTCGGACTCCCGCGCTGCGGGAGCCCAGAGTGTGGCTCGCGGCGACTGGGACGACCGCGGAGCTGGGCCCCCCGCTGGCCGCGGAGCTGGGCCCCCCGCTGGCGGCGGAGCCGGGCCCCCCGCAGGCGGCGGAGCTGGGGCCCCCCTACCACGTCGAGGGAACGTGAGTCAGGCCGCTCTTGGACATGGACCCTTAACCGTGAGTTCACAGACTCTTCTTTTCTTGTATTTTCTAACCTGTGTTGTGGCTTTTGCTGGAAGTGCAACTGCTGGATTATGCATGAGAGTATCCCGTTTTCTGAGAAGTGTGTGTGGAAGGACTGCCCTATTCCCACGGAATGTATGTGGCCATAAATGTGTCCACTGATTCCTCAGTGTTCGTTCTGTTCCATGGATCAATCGTTAGGGTTTTATACCATTGCCTCTGTGTTTGGTTTACTGGACTTTGGTGAAAGCAGAAAGTGTGAAACCCTACACTTTGCCCATTTTTGAAGAGAGTTTGGGCTATTGCCGGTCTCATGCAATTCTTCTGAAAGACTAGACATTTGGGTTTTGGCC
>NW_007197034.1:0-808 GCF_000164805.1 Carlito syrichta | reverse complement strand
CTCCTAGACCTCACACCTTCTTCTGTGTAATGGTGTGAAAGAGCTCCATGGAGCTCATGCTGGCACAAGAGCCAAAGATACAACATATTCAAGTCCAAGTGTCTGTATTATTATTCTATGCTATTCTGCCATAGAAGTTCAGTCGACATTTGAACTCCCATGTATGCTAATTATTCAGGACACAGGCTCGATTCTCTTGACAGTGGGCCCTTCGACCCATTGTGGTTGAGGAAATAGGGAGGAGCAGCACGAAAGGAAAATGGGAAAGCTTGATAGGATTGGCCTTCTTTGAAATTATGGGAAGTAATGTGGAAGTTATATTTGAAAGCATTAGAACACTTCACTGAGAATAAAAGCCTTCTTTAGTTCTTTTCAGTAAACCGATTTGGATTTTCCCCCTGATTTCCATCCAGTGGCGTCATTAGCGTTTACTTCACTCTGTGTCTTGCGATCATAGGATTACCTAAGCCATTTTCATAATTGTAACCTCTTTAGGTAATCAGCGGGCACCAACATTCCCTTGAAGAGTGAAGGCTCATCATTCACTCAATCTTTGACTCAGCAAATAGTTTTGTGTAAAATAAAGCAGAGGATCCAAAGCAGAGGATGGTCAGTGCCCTGCCCTTCAGCCTGCAACAGATGGGGAGCCCAACTCAAAAACAAACAAAACAAAACAAAGCAGAAAGAAAGAGGAAGAAAAGAGAGAGGGAGGAAAAAAGAGCCTAGGGCCTGATGGCTTCACAGCTGAATTTGTCCAAGCAGTGAAAAGCAAATATAAGTTTCATTTAAACTCTTCACCAAAATCGAA
>NW_007197033.1:0-716 GCF_000164805.1 Carlito syrichta | reverse complement strand
CTCGATTCTCTTGACAGTGGGCCCTTCGACCCATTGTGGTTGAGGAAATAGGGGAGGAGCAGCACGAAAGGAAAAATGGGAAAAGCTGATAGGATTGGCCTTCTTTGAAATTATGGGAAGTAATGTGGAAGTTATATTTGAAAGCATTAGAACACTTCACTGAGAATAAAAGCCTTCTTTAGTTCTTTTCAGTAAACCGATTTGGATTTTCCCCCTGATTTCCATCCAGAGGCGTCATTAGTGTTTACTTCACTCTGTGTCTTGCGATCATAGGATTACCTAAGCCATTTTCATAATTGTAACCTCTTTAGGTAATCAGCGGGCACCAACATTCCCTTGAAGAGTGAAGGCTCATCATTCACTCAATCTTTGACTCAGCAAATAGTTTTGTGTAAAATAAAGCAGAGGATCCAAAGCAGAAGGATGGTCAGTGCCCTGCCCTTCAGCCTGCAACAGATGGGGAGCCCAACTCAAAAAACAAAACAAAACAAAAATAAGCAGAAAGAAAGAGGAAGAAAAGAGAGAGGGAGGAAAAAAGAGCCTAGGGCCTGATGGCTTCACAGCTGAATTTGTCCAAGCAGGTGAAAAGCAAATATAAGTTTCATTTAAACTCTTCACCAAAATCGAAGAGGCAGAAATAATTCCCAACTGACTACATGAGCCCAGAACTACTCTGATAGCAAAACAAGACAGACACACGCAAAGTAAAAACAAAG
>NW_007197032.1:0-914 GCF_000164805.1 Carlito syrichta | reverse complement strand
TCCGCGGCCAGCGGGGGGCCCAGCTCCGCGGTCGTCCCAGTCGCAGCGAGCCACACTCTGGGGTCTCGCAGCGCGGGAGTCCGAAGCACTCCGTGGGAGGCCGGGGACCTGGAGGCGGAACCGCGTTTCGTCTGGGTGCTCGCAGACCGGATTCTGAGGAAGGATCACGTCAACCCAGAAGGTGACGCGGACGTGACGCGAAGCGAGGCACTGCAACCTCGCGATGGCGAGAGACCCGGAGCCCCTCCCCCACAATACAGAGATTGACAGCAGGTACCATTCATTGTGCAGAGTAGGTGTCTGATACATTTCAACAACTCCAACGTAACATTAACACATGAGAAAACGCAAACATGGTCAGAAAGGAAGCATGCCAGAAATCTACACATACCGCTGCAGGGAAAAAGACACAAATCGGGACAATTCATTTTAAGCAGTAGTATACAGTTGCTATCTATACTCAATGAAACATATCGAATGAGTCAACTGGGATATATTTCAAAAATAAGTTAATTAAAAATCAGCAATAGGATATTTTAAATAAGCACATTTCAATAAAACAAGGGTATGTGTTTTTATTTGGGTGTGGAAAAAAGTGATTAAGGCTATAGAAACAAGAATTTCTTTCCAATGACTGGCCATGGATTCAGGGATCTGGTATAAACGTTTTCTTCTTCATTTGTAATTTGAAAGATGTAGGGTACAATTCAGGGTGAAATATATTAATATTCATTTTACAGGAACCCTTGTGGGTCAGGCCTGTCCCCGAACTTCCCCGCTCTTCCGACAGAATGCTACTACTGCAAATCCTGCCCCTCCCCCTCCCCTCCGATTTACCAACTCTGAAAATCTTTTTTTTTTATTAAGATGGTCGTTCAAGGTCCACTTATGAGTGAGTACATGTGATACTCAGG
>NW_007197031.1:0-716 GCF_000164805.1 Carlito syrichta | reverse complement strand
AAATCTACACATACCGCTGCAGGGAAAAAGACACAAATCGGGACAATTCATTTTAAGCAGTAGTACACAGTTGCTATCTATACTCAATGAAACATATCGAATGAGTCAACTGGGATATATTTCAAAAATAAGTTAATTAAAAATCAGCAATAGGATATTTTAAATAAGCACATTTCAATAAAACAAGGGTATGTGTTTTTATTTGGGTGTGGAAAAAAGTGATTAAGGCTATAGAAACAAGAATTTCTTTCCAATGACTGGCCATGGATTCAGGGATCTGGTATAAACGTTTTCTTCTTCATTTGTAATTTGAAAGATGTAGGGTACAATTCAGGGTGAAATATATTAATATTCATTTTACAGGAACCCTTGTGGGTCAGGCCTGTCCCCGAACTTCCCCGCTCTTCCGACAGAATGCTACTACTGCAAATCCTGCCCCTCCCCCTCCCCTCCGATTTACCAACTCTGAAAATCTTTTTTTTTTATTAAGATGGTCGTTCAAGGTCCACTTATGAGTGAGTACATGTGATACTCAGTTTTTGCTTCTATGAAAGGTCACCCAGGAGGATAGACACTAACTCCATCCAGGTTTCCGTGAACATCGTGATTTTGTTCTCGTTTTGACTGCATAATATTGCATTGTTCCTACGTACCACATATTTTAATCCAGTCCTCTTTAGATGGGCAATATGACTGGTTCCATGTTCTTGCTACTG
>NW_007197030.1:0-1128 GCF_000164805.1 Carlito syrichta | reverse complement strand
CTGGGAATATTTCAAAAATAAGTTAATTAAAAATCAGCAATAGGATATTTTAAATAAGCACATTTCAATAAAACAAGGGTATGTGTTTTTATTTGGGTGTGGAAAAAAGTGATTAAGGCTATAGAAACAAGAATTTCTTTCCAATGACTGGCCATGGATTCAGGGATCTGGTATAAACGTTTTCTTCTTCATTTGTAATTTGAAAGATGTAGGGTACAATTCAGGGTGAAATATATTAATATTCATTTTACAGGAACCCTTGTGGGTCAGGCCTGTCCCCGAACTTCCCCGCTCTTCCGACAGAATGCTACTACTGCAAATCCTGCCCCTCCCCCTCCCCTCCGATTTACCAACTCTGAAAATCTTTTTTTTTTATTAAGATGGTCGTTCAAGGTCCACTTATGAGTGAGTACATGTGATACTCAGTTTTTGCTTCTATGAAAGGTCACCCAGGAGGATAGACACTAACTCCATCCAGGTTTCCGTGAACATCGTGATTTTGTTCTCGTTTTGACTGCATAATATTGCATTGTTCCTACGTACCACATATTTTTAATCCAGTCCTCTTTAGATGGGCAATATGACTGGTTCCATGTTCTTGCTACTGCGAACAATGTGGCGATAAACATACATGTGCAAATATCTCCTTTATAGAGGGATTTCATTCTTCCTGATATATTCACAGTAGGAGGAGGGCAGGGTTGATTTTTAGATCGTCTAGGAATCACCAAATGTTTATCCACAGAGCTAGTACTGATTTACACTCCCGCGAGCAGTGTAGAAGTGTTCCCTGTTTGTCATTTCCTCGTCAGCATCTGTTGTTTGTGGAGTTATGGATGATAGCCATCCCGACCGAACTTAGGTGGCCTCTCAATGTAGTTTTCATTTGCATTTTTGGATGACTAAAGAGGCTGAGCTTTTTGACATGTCTTTGGTGGCCGCGTGTGTGTCTGTTGTTGAGAAGGGTCTGTACATATCGTTTGCTCACTTTGAAATGAGGCTGTTTGTTTTTTCCTACTCGGCACGTGGGAGTTCCTAGCAGATCCTAGATGATCATCCTTTATCTGATGTACATTTGCAATATCTTTTTTCCAGTCGACGGCTTGTTTTTCTCTTGTTGGAGTCAGG
>NW_007197029.1:0-768 GCF_000164805.1 Carlito syrichta | reverse complement strand
TGTCCTCTCATTCCCCTTCTCATGAGGGTAGAGTGAATCTAATCTTAGATTCCTTTAACATGCTGAGTGTCTAGGGATACCTGTTGATATTGTTGTTTGAGGACCATAACATGCACAGCATTTATTCTGGTTTTTACAAAAGTTATTAGTTTGTTTATAATACATGGACCGAAGGTTAGCAACAACAAGAGTATGATTGCGGGGCCTATTAAAGCAGACAATAGTGTGGTTAACCCAGGTGAGTAGTTTAACCAACTTTGAAGCCATCCTTGTCTCTGTTCTCGTTCTAATTTCCGTTTGGCTAAGCCTTCGTGGACTTTGGCCATGGATTCTTTAATGACACCCGAATGGTCTGCATAGAAGCAGCACTCTTCTCCTAGTGCAGCTCACAGTCCACCCTGATGCAGGAATACTAATTGCAGAATACGATTCTGCAAGACCACTTCAGATAAGGAGGTTAAGGAATCTTGAAGATGAGAAATGGAGGTCTCTATTCTTTCAATGTCTTGATATATAGCAGCCCTGAGGCCATCATATTGGTGGCTCTGTGCTGCTAGGGAGGTTATACCCGTCCCTGTTCCTGCCAGTCTGAGTCCAAAGAGGACTGCCAGGGTAATGGCGGTAACTGGCTCCCTCTTCTTTCTCTGGTGGGTACTGTTGCTATACCAGTGGAGTATGTCTTCATCAGTGTGGTAGAGGATTTTAGGAAGCAGTTGGACTAACACACAAAAGCCCCCCCTGGTTTGGCTTAGGACCTGTCCATGGAAG
>NW_007197028.1:4154-5772 GCF_000164805.1 Carlito syrichta | reverse complement strand
CTGAGCCACCGAGCCTGGCTGACATTTTCAAATTTTGAAGAGAATGAATATGCACCATAATTTTAGACCATACTGCAGAGAATGACTAAGTTTTTAAAAATACTATGCTGTCATTTGTAAGATCTTGGAAAATTAATGAAAACAAATAAACCTCTAAATAAACACCTTGAGAGTAAAGACGCTAATGTGTATGGGTTTGTATCTCTCAGTGCTCAGCAGAATCCTATACAGAGTAGACACTCAACATCCACAATTTCCACTGTGGCATTGTATCATCCTTCTGACCACATATGGATTCCAGATCTTTAAGGTGCATTGTTGACATATTTACTCCTCTGAATTATATTGTATAAAACATTAAAAGTGCAGCATACAAAACAAAAAGGTGTGCCAATGATGACCCTATGGTCTACATTTTTAGTGAAGATATCTGCATTAAATTTGAAAGAGTTTGTTTAATATGATCAACCTCCAAAAGTACTTCAGATAAAGGCATACAGTTTTATTTTACGAGGTTATTTGAATTTGTGAACGATGATGAAATGTAGATGACATAAATCTGTAGGCCAGAAACTCAATTTTTTAGTACTTAAAATACAGAGAAAAAAATACCACTACCTAAGAAAACCTGACATTGACAACACAATGGAAATAAAGATTAATGTAAAAAGAAAAAATGGCAAGAAGTCTCAGGTATTACTCGCAAAAGAAAACAATGGATCAGAGAAAAGAAGAAAAAACTAAATATATTGAAATATAGAATAAAAACATTATTTCAAGGGTACTGTCTCCTCTAAATATCTTACCCCTTAGGTTCAATATGTGGTAGATAGAAGAGATTGTCTAATCTTATTTGCAAGAGAGAAATAAGGGCAGAGGTCTCATATATGCTAATTTAAGGGTCTTACAGTGGAATGACTTGCAATAATTTTTTCATTTGGAGTCAGTGACCCGCGCTACACTCTAACTTGCATTTCTTTCTCCCTGGTTTCTTGTCTTTCAGCAAGCAATACAAAGAAAGGCAGAGGAGATAGAAAAATGAGTTAGTCCAAGGTTGACTGGATCATCTACTTTGTCTAAAATTGTTAGCAGCAGAATTGTCAGAGCCCGCAGCCACTCCCAGTGTTCCCAGCAGATTTGGAGCCTCTCAGAGAGACTCCTAGGACAGCTGGATTGCTTGCCTCTCACGCATGTGCACAGTAGCCACCACCACACAAACAGGCAGGAAACTAACAGAAATCCTGAGCATTACACACGTCCACCTACTTTTGGAACTCAGGTTATCTTTAGAAAACAAATTAACTTAATGTAGGTTATTCAAATATTTCTTTTCTTTTCTTTTTTTGAGTTGGAGTCTCACTCTGTCACCCAGACTAGAGGGCAGTGGCCGCTCCCGGCCACCACAGCCTCGACCTGCTCAACTCTGGCAATTCTTCCACCTCAGTCTTCCAAGTAGCTGGAACTACAGGCACGCGCTATCATGCCCGGCTAATTTTTTTTGATTCATTGCAGAGATGAGGTGTCGCCAAGTTGCCCAGGCAGGTAGTGAACCCCGCGGGCTCAGGCAATCCACTCACCTCGGCCTCCCAAAGGCACGGGGATTACAAGCTGAGCCACC
>NW_007197028.1:0-3917 GCF_000164805.1 Carlito syrichta | reverse complement strand
TGAACACCAAGGTTAGCTCAGGCAGAGCAAACAGCTTGAGCAAAAAGTAGCAATGGGAGCAAGCAGGGTAGATGCAGAGAATTGCAATTAAGTCAATAAAACTCAAGTGTCATTAGAGAAGTGAGCACAATGACCAGTGAGACTGGGGATTTAATAAGTGCACAGGTCAGGTTAAGTTAAAGATTAGAATGGGGAATCACTGAAGGATTTTATGGAGGGAAGCCCACTAAGGCAGTGGGGGTTGAGGAAATATATTTATTCATGCAAACAGGAATTGAGAACAGGCTATGGGTGAGTCCTTTTTTTCTTGTTGACCCGGATTAACAGGAATCAATAATTCATGCCCTCCTTAAATTTATCCTCTGATGTGTTTTGGTGTGTGTTATGCTAGATTTATTCCATTATTTATATGGTGAGTTAGCCCTAAGAATTCATCTGACGTTTGACTGAAAATCCCCTGAGTGGGGCTATAATTATATTTCTGCTGCCTGAATGTCTGGCATGAATGATGATTCACTTAGAGATTGAGGTAATTGGCTTATTGGCCTATGCCAATACAGAAAGAAAATAGGAAAAGGCTGTGAAATTAGAATACAATGGTTAATTCAAGGAACTATCGAGTTAGACAATAACGATGAGAGAAAATAAGAAAACAAGAGAGTTGCATGATCTGAACATAGTGGTTAAAATATCTGAAAAGTTTAAGATTTAATAAACTGTCCTTTAGAATTGTAATGGGATTATTCCTATCCAATTTATAGGAACACTGAAAAATTCAGAGTTCATATTACAAATATAAAAGAGATACTAAAGGCAAATCAAAAAATATATATGGACATCTTTCATTTTATTGTGCTTTGCAGGCACTGCATTTTTCACAATTTGAAGGTTGTAACAACCCTGTGTAGGAAAAGTCTTTTGGCACATTTTTACAAAAATCTGTGCTTGCGTTTTGGTAATTCTCACAATATTTCAGTCTTTAAAAATATTATATCTGTTAGGGTGATCTGTGATCAGTGGTCTTTGATGTTACTATTATAATTGGTGGTGCCATAAACCACACCCATGTTGGATGGCAAACTTAATCAATAAATTTTGTGTGTATTTTACCTTTTCTGCAAATTGTCTGTTCTTCCTGCTCACTCCTTGTCCAGGTTTCTTATTCATTGAGACACAACAACATTGAAACTTGGCCAATTATTAACCTTATAATGGTTTTTAAGTGTTCAAGTAAAAGGAATGTCTCTCACTTTAAATAAAAGGTTAGAAATGATGAAGCTTAGTGAGGAAGGCATATTGAAAACTGAGATAGTCCAAAGCCAGGCCTCTATGCCAAACAGCCAAGTTGTAAGTACAAAGGAAAAGTTCTTGAAGGAAATTAAAAGTGCTTTGTCAGTGTACAGATTAATGATAAAAAAAGTGAAACAGTCTATTGCTGATATGGAGAAAGTTTTACTGGTTTAGATAGAAAATCAAACCAGCTACCATATTCCCTAAGGCCAAAGCTTAATCCAGAGCAGGACCATAACTCTTCAATTTTTTAAAAGCTGAGAAAGGTAAGAAGCTGCAGAAGACAAGTTTGAAGTTAGCAGAGGTGAGTTCATGAGGTTTATGGAAAGACGCCATCTCTAGCACATAAGAGTGCAAGGTGACACAGCGAGTGCAGATGGAGAAGCCGTAACAATTGTCCAGAAGATCTAGCTAAGATAGTGCCCCTGTAACTTTCTGGATAACACTCCTTAGAGCTAGTGGAGGATACATTCTTCACTTTATCTCCTATGCATTTCCAACAGGCAGCATTGGGAGATTCTTGATATTCCTGCAGAAGGCGCCTAATCTATAGGGCAATAAATACCCATTAGCTTCCCCTTCTTAGTTGTCACAAGTTCTGTGATTTACATAACTTTTGTAATGCGTGAAGTCTTAGGCCTTGTAAATTCCTTTTACTCTAGGCAAGAGGGATTGCCAATCTGCTAGGCCTTAGGGCATCAGGAAGTCTGGGCAGAAAACTCTGAGGAAGGGGGATGGGAGGAGACATTGTCCTGAGTATATAATGGGTTAATGCAGGTTGTGCTTTGGAAGTCTCTGGGGGTTTTTTTTGGTTTTTTTTTGAGTTGGAGTCTCACTCTGTTGCCCAGACTGGAGTGCAGTGGCTGCTCCCTGCCACCACAGCCTCGACCTGCTGGACTCTGGCGATCCTTCCGCCTCAGCCTTCCAAGTAGCTGGAACTACAGTAGCGCGCTACCACGCCCAGCTAATTTTTTGATTTTTTGTAGAGATGAGGTCTTGCTGCCCAGGCGGGTCTCGAACCCGTGGGCTCAGGCAATCCACTCACCTCAGCCTCCCAAAGGCGTGAGATTACAGGCTGAGCCACCAAGCCCGGCTTGTGTGTTTGAAAAGACAAAGTTGGTAAATTTGTCTTTACATAAATTATGTATCTTTCCAGAATATAACTTTTATTTTCTCATCATTGTATTAAGGTTTAGGAGCAAGATAAAAATACATTTCTCGTTCTCAGTCTGTCCTTTTCAAACGTTATTATGACAGTGCTTTGAGTTACTCAAAGCTTTAGCAGGAAAACCACCCGGAAAAGATTCACCCTAGTGTCCTTTCCCACTATCATAAGGCTCTTGCTCATTCTTTTCATCAAAGAAGGCAATTTTGGGAGTATTTTGATGAAAAATCATTAGACCTCCACCTTATATTTCTAATTTGTCTCCTTCTAACTTCTTTTTGTTTCCTGATCTTAAAAAATTATTTAAAGAGCACTCATTTTTCTTCAATTAATATCAGAAAGTCTACATTGACATGGTTAAGTTCCCAGGAACCTCAGCTCGTTAGGGATGGATTAATAACTAAGGGTGATTAATCCATCACTTACAAACATGTTTTGAATTTGATGGAGCTTATGTTCAGAAATAAAATTCATATCTTCCATTTTCCTATTTTAATTCCATGTTTTCACAAAATTTTTGAAGTCCTCTGTAAGGCAATAGCAAACTTAAGTCAAGCGATGCGCATGTTTATTGTGGCATTCGATTTGGTAACTTGAACACCTGAGATAACTCTCCTGGCTAGAGTCCAATATTTGACACAGGACTTTTAATAAGACTCTTAGCCTTCTGTCCAAACTGAAGGATACTACAAGTAATAGTCCAAGAAAATATGTTTTAAAATGTGTGGAATTTAATTATTTATTGTTGTCTCACAGACTCAATTTAGTTCAGGTTAGGGTAAAAATCTAATAAGTTAATAGGTACAATATCATTATTGGACTTAGATAAGGAATGTCTGGGGTGATTAGTGGCCCTTTGTATTGGCAAGAGAGTTGACTCTGTGCAAAGATGTGCTTCTTGGGTTGCAAGGAGTTACAGTGATGCTATTTGGCTTCCACTGGAGTACAAGGGTCTCAGTTTAATACTAGTCAAACTGCATTATGGCTCTTCCCTCTTTTACTAAACAAAATCCAAAGTTTTTAGCTTTTATTGAGTTAATTGGCTATAAATGCTACATAACATGGAGTTAACCATGTAGGCAGGAAAGATGCTGTCAAATTCACCACACATCCCTTTTTCACCTTCAGGACCATGATAGTTACTTTAAGGGAACAATGGTTTAAATATCCATACACTTTCTGCACATTGAATTCTTTTCATTCCTTTTTTACATCTAATTTAGCTGTTTTCAAACTTCACTGTGCATAAGAATTACCCTACAGAATTTTGCACATAAAATAAATACACTACATTTCCATTGTTAAGATGACAAATATTCTGACTTTATAATCCAACTGTATAACAGAATGCCCCATGGTAGTTTGATTCTGGGAATGACCCTTCTCAGGAAAAGTATGCTAGAGTCTGCAAATGAGGGTAGCGTGCTTTACACAGGTCTTTCTCACAAAATTGCCAGCTTTC
>NW_007197027.1:0-1678 GCF_000164805.1 Carlito syrichta | reverse complement strand
CCAGCCTATTGCTGATATGGAGAAAGTTTTACTGGTTTAGATAGAAAATCAAACCAGCTACCATATTCCCTAAGGCCAAAGCTTAATCCAGAGCAGGACCATAACTCTTCAATTTTTTAAAAGCTGAGAAAGGTAAGAAGCTGCAGAAGACAAGTTTGAAGTTAGCAGAGGTGAGTTCATGAGGTTTATGGAAAGACGCCATCTCTAGCACATAAGAGTGCAAGGTGACACAGCGAGTGCAGATGGAGAAGCCGTAACAATTGTCCAGAAGATCTAGCTAAGATAGTGCCCCTGTAACTTTCTGGATAACACTCCTTAGAGCTAGTGGAGGATACATTCTTCACTTTATCTCCTATGCATTTCCAACAGGCAGCATTGGGAGATTCTTGATATTCCTGCAGAAGGCGCCTAATCTATAGGGCAATAAATACCCATTAGCTTCCCCTTCTTAGTTGTCACAAGTTCTGTGATTTACATAACTTTTGTAATGCGTGAAGTCTTAGGCCTTGTAAATTCCTTTTACTCTAGGCAAGAGGGATTGCCAATCTGCTAGGCCTTAGGGCATCAGGAAGTCTGGGCAGAAAACTCTGAGGAAGGGGGATGGGAGGAGACATTGTCCTGAGTATATAATGGGTTAATGCAGGTTGTGCTTTGGAAGTCTCTGGGGGTTTTTTTTTGGTTTTTTTTTTGAGTTGGAGTCTCACTCTGTTGCCCAGACTGGAGTGCAGTGGCTGCTCCCGGCCACCACAAACTCGACCTGCTGGACTCCGGCGATCCTTCCGCCTCAGCCTTCCAAGTAGCTGGAACTACAGTAGCGCGCTACCACGCCCAGCTAATTTTTTGATTTTTTTATAGAGATGAGGTCTTGCTGCCCAGGCGGGTCTCGAACCCGTGGGCTCAGGCAATCCACTCACCTCAGCCTCCCAAAGGCGTGAGATTACAGGCTGAGCCACCAAGCCTGGCTTGTGTTTTTGAAAAGACAAAGTTGGTAAATTTGTCTTTACATAAATTATGTATTTTTCCAGAATATAACTTTTATTTTCTCATCATTGTATTAAGGTTTAGGAGCAAGATAAAAATGCATTTCTCGTTCTCAGTCTGTCTTTTTCAAACGTTATTATGAGAGTGCTTTGAGTTACTCAAAGCTTTAGCAGGAAAACCACCCGGAAAAGATTCACCCTAGTGTCCTTTCCCACTATCATAAGTCTCTTGCTCATTCTTTTCATCAAAGAAGGCAATTTTGGGAGTGTTTTGATGAAAAATCATTAGACCTCCACCTTATATTTCTAATTTGTCTCCTTCTAACTTCTTTTTGTTTCCTGATCTTAAAAAATTATTTAAAGAGCACTCATTTTTCTTCAATTAATATCAGAAAGTCTACATTGACATGGTTAAGTTCCCAGGAACCTCAGCTCGTTAGGGATGGATTAATAACTAAGGGTGATTAATCCATCACTTACAAACATGTTTTGAATTTTGATGGAGCTTATGTTCAGAAATAAAATTCATATCTTCCATTTTCCTATTTTAATTCCATGTTTTCACAAAATTTTTGAAGTCCTCTGTAAGCAATAGCAAACTTAAGCGATGCGCATGTTTATTGTGGCATTCGATTTGGTAACTTGCACACCTGAGATACTCTCCTGGCTAGAGTCCATATTTGACACAGGACTTTTAA
>NW_007197026.1:0-598 GCF_000164805.1 Carlito syrichta | reverse complement strand
GAAGTCAACTGAATTAACTAGCTGAATTAACCAGCTATCCCACTTGCTAGACAGCTGACTTAACTAGCTTGCTACTTAGCTAACCAGCTGGCTATCCAGCTGACTTAAGTAGTGGAGATAATCATCTAGCCAGCTATCTAGCCAGCTGACTCAACTAGCTGACTTAACTAGTGAGTAGGCTGTCTAGACATCTGAATAAAGTAGCTTTCTACCTCGCTAGCTAGCTGGCTATCCAGCTGACTTACCTAACTAACTTAATTAGCTTCTGACCTGGCGAGCCAATTGACTTAAGTAGCACGCTACCTCGCTAACAGCTGACAAGCCAGCTGACTTAATTTACCTGACTTAAATAGCTTGCCTGCTTGCTATTCAGCTGAATTAACTAGCTTGTTATATATCTAGCCAGCTGGCTAGCCAGCTGGCTAGCCAGCTGACTAAAATAGGTGACTTACTAAATAACCAGCTGTCTAGCCAGCTGACTTAATTAGCAAGCTACCTAGCTAGCCAGTTGGCTAGCCATCTGGCTTACCTAGGTGACTTAACTAGCTAGGAAGCAGATTAGACAGCTGACTTAACTACCTAGCTACGTAGGTAGCCG
>NW_007197025.1:0-850 GCF_000164805.1 Carlito syrichta | reverse complement strand
TTGGATGGAGTGTTCTATAGGTATCAATTAAGTCCATTTGGTCCAGAGTCTCATTGAGGTTCCGGATCTCCTTGCTGATATTTTGTCCTGATGATCTGTCTAAGGTTGTGAGTGGTGTATTAAAGTCCCCAGTTATTATGGTGTTAGAGTCAATGTCTTTCTTTAGTTTTCCTAGAAGTTGCTTTATGAATGTTGGTGCGCCTATGTTGGGTGCATATATGTTTAGGATAGATATTTCTTGTTGATGGAGTGAACCTTTTATCATTATGTAGTGGCCCTCTGTATCTTTTTTAATTTTTGATAGCTTAAATGGTATTTTGTCTGAAATTAGGATCACGACTCCTCCTTTCTTTTGTGTTCCATTCGCCTGAAAATTTGTTTCCCATCCTCTTACTTTGAGTCTGTGTATGTCCTTTCTAGTGAGATGGGTCTCTTGAAGGCAGTATATTGTTGCCTGGTGATATTTTATCCATTTTGTCATTCTATGTCTTTTCAGTGGTGCGTTTAGTCCATTCACATTCAGACTAATTATTGAAATGTGAGAGTTCATCCCTATCATGGAGTTCTTATTGAGTTATTGTTCTTCCACTTGGTTTTTTCTTTTTTTTGTCTTTCTTTTGCTTTTGGGGTTGGTTCGTGTATATTTTATTCTTTTCCCTGTACTCTTGTGAAGAACGTTGTTCTTTTTTCCTTTTCTTCTGTGTTTAGTACTTTCTTAAGTGTTTCATGTAGAGATGGTTTTGTGGCTGCATAAGTTCTTAGGGCTTGGATATCTGGGAAAGATTTTAATTCTCCCTCACTGATGAAGCTTAGCTTGGCTGGGTAGGTTATTCTTGGTTGAAATTGTTTA
>NW_007197024.1:0-789 GCF_000164805.1 Carlito syrichta | reverse complement strand
ATGTATTGGCTTTATCAGTCAGGATTATGGGTTGCAAGCAACAGAAAACTGTTGCTAGCTTAAGTAGAAAAGGATAATTTTTTTCTAGAAGCCATAAAGTGCCATCTAATCATCAAAGAAGATCTGGAGAACCAAGCTTAAAAAATAGCCACCTACCTATGCAAATTAGGCAACAAAAATAAACAGACAAGGTTGTGCTACCAGAATAGTCTATTTGGGATATTGCTGAGGACAACAATACCACCAATAACTGTCACTGCTGTGACACAGTGCACATTGCTGCCAGTGAATTATGAATATATTGTAATCTGCTTTCTTTATATCCAATGCTTAATTTTCAATTCCACAGGGAGGAACTTTTAATTTACAAAGTCCAGTTCCCATATTGGAACCTTAGCTGTTACAGCGTGATGAGATGGTATATATGGTCTCTTTCTCCTGTAGTGTAAACATTTATATTGCCATTTGCATTTTCATAGCAGCAATAAGACCCACAAGATTAAAACTGAATGCCTCATCTCTTTCCCAAGTCCTGCTCCCTGCAAGTCTTCTTCTTTCTTTAATCTGTCAGTAAATCCACCACCAGATTCACAGTGGTTCAAGTTGCACACTTCCTGTTCATCGTTAATGTCTTTGTCTCTTTTCTTTGATTCTTTAAATCTTTGTCTTTAAATATTACCCTTACATCCATTTTCACTGTCATTTATCTTAATTCAGACTATATATGGGTGAGGGAGATGATATAGATTAATAATGGACTTAAAATGCAGATTTTTAAGCCAGGCTCGG
>NW_007197023.1:0-787 GCF_000164805.1 Carlito syrichta | reverse complement strand
CACCAGATTCACAGTGGTTCAAGTGAACACTTCCTGTCATCGTAATGTCTTTGTCTCTTTCTTTGATTCTTTAAATCTTTGTCTTTAAATATTACCCTTACATCCATTTTCACTGTCATTTATCTTAATTCAGACTATATATGGGTGAGGGAGATGATATAGATTAATAATGGACCTAAAAGGCAGATTTTTAAGCCAGGCTCGGTGGCTTAGCCTGTAATCCTGTGCCTTTGGGAGGCTGAGGTGAGTGGATTGCCTGAGCCCGCGGGTTTGAGACCCGCCTGGGCAGGCGAGACCTCATCTCTACAATAAATAAAAAAAAATTAGTCGGGAGTGGTAGTGTGCGCCTGTAGTTCCAGCTACTTGGAAGGTTGAGGTGGAAGGATCGCCGGAGCCCAGCAGGTTAAGGCTGCGGTGACCAGGAGCGGCCCCTGCACTCCCTTCTGGGCAACAGAGTGAGACTCCAACTCAAAAAAAAAAGGCAGATTTTTATATGAGTCCAAATTCTGTCCCTTTTTATTTATTTGACCTTGGGCAAGTTAGTTAGCATCTTTCCATTTTAATGCCATTGACTTTTTAAAAAAGGAAAAATAATAATAATGTCTACCTTAAAGAGTAGTTGAAATATTTAAATAAGATAATATGTAGAGTGCAATTAGTACAGTGTCTGACATCATAAGATATCAGGTAACGTTAGCATCTGATAGTTTCCATCTTCTCATCCAATTACTGCAATGCTTTTGTAATTTGTTTCACTGACTCTAGGCTTGCCTCCATTTAGAATCAT
>NW_007197022.1:0-902 GCF_000164805.1 Carlito syrichta | reverse complement strand
ATGTCTTTGTCTCTTTTCTTTGATTTTTTAAATCTTTGTCTTAAAATATTACCCTTACATCCATTTTCACTGTCATTTATCTTTAATTCAGACTATATATGGGTGAGGGAGATGATATAGATTAATAATGTACCTAAAAGGCAGATTTTTAAGCCAGGCTCGGTGGCTCAGCCTGTAATCCTGTGCCTTTGGGAGACTGAGGTGAGTGGATTGCCTGAGCCCGCGGGTTCAAGACCCGCCTGGGCAGGCGAGACCTCATCTCTACAATAAATAAAAAAAAATTAGTCGAGAGTGGTAGTGTGCGCCTGTAGTTCCAGCTACTTGGAAGGTTGAGGTGGAAGGATCGCCGGAGCCCAGCAGGTTAAGGCTGCGGTGACCGGTAGCGGCCCCTGCACTCCCTTCTGGGCAACAGAGTGAGACTCCAACTCAAAAAAAAAAAAAAGGCAGATTTTTATATGAGTCCAAATTCTGTCCCTTTTTATTTATTTGACCTTGGGCAAGTTAGTTAGCATCTTTCCATTTTAATGCCATTGACTTTTTTAAAAAGGAACAATAATAATAATGTCTACCTTAAAGAGTGGTTGGAATATTTAAATAAGATAATATGTAGAGTGCAATTAGTACAGTGTCTGACATCATAAGATATCAGGTAACGTTAGCATCTGATAGTTTCCATCTTCTTATCCAATTACTGCAATGCTTTTGTAATTTGTTTCACTGACTCTAGGCTTGCCTCCATTTAGAATCATTCCTATTGCATCTAAACCCACTTATTTAAGGTAAAACTGGTTCATGGTGCCCCCTTGAATCTGAATGTGTCCCTGAAGGGAAAAGATGGCATTATCTTAAAGGAATGATTGTAGAAAGTTGGGACACAGTATAAGAAAAGATCAAGAGACAGA
>NW_007197021.1:0-773 GCF_000164805.1 Carlito syrichta | reverse complement strand
CAGATTTTTATATGAGTCCAAATTTCTGTCCCTTTTTATTTATTTGACCTTGGGCAAGTTAGTTAGCATCTTTCCATTTAATGCCATTGACTTTTTAAAAAGGAACAATAATAATAATGTCTACCTTAAAGAGTGGTTGGAATATTTAAATAAGATAATATGTAGAGTGCAATTAGTACAGTGTCTGACATCATAAGATATCAGGTAACGTTAGCATCTGATAGTTTCCATCTTCTTATCCAATTACTGCAATGCTTTTGTAATTTGTTTCACTGACTCTAGGCTTGCCTCCATTTAGAATCATTCCTATTGCATCTAAACCCACTTATTTAAGGTAAAACTGGTTCATGGTGCCCCCTTGAATCTGAATGTGTCCCTGAAGGGAAAAGATGGCATTATCTTAAAGGAATGATTGTAGAAAGTTGGGACACAGTATAAGAAAAGATCAAGAGACAGTGAGGCAAACCAGTGTTGATAACACCAGGAAGTTGTTACCATCCTTAGAGTTGAAAGACCAAGAAGAGTAGAAATGGTACTGCAATGATGTGGGCAGTGATTGTAAGTGAACGCAGCCTGGCAGACACCAGGACCTTGGATAGAAGAACATAGCCATTCATCCTTGCAAAGGATAAGCCAGGGTCATCAGTATTTCAACTCCTCTTCTTTTCCATTCGCTGAACTCAAGTCGCTGCCTCATATTGATGAAACCATCCAGAAACCAGAGAATTGGGGAACTCCATGAAGGAAACTCATAGAGGTCAGTCTATGGACCA
>NW_007197020.1:0-1283 GCF_000164805.1 Carlito syrichta | reverse complement strand
AAGTTGTGTGATGTCAGAAAGTCTTCCATTTCCTTCTGGTTTTCAAGTTTGTTTCCATACAAGTGTACGTAGTAGTCTCTAATGATCTTTTGTATTTCTTCAGGGTCAGATGTGACTTCATCTTTGTGTTTCTGATTATGCTTATTTGGTTTTTTTCTCGTTTTTTCTTGGTCAGTCTAGCTAGGGGACCATCAATCTTGTTTACCCTTTCGAAGAACCAGCTTTTTGTTTCATTGATTTTTTGTATTATCTTTTTGTCTTCTATGTCCTGGATTTGGGCTTTTATTTTGGTGATCTGGATTCTTCTGCTGAAATTAGGGTTTTTGTGGTCTTGCTTTTCCAGCTTCTTTAGGTGGCTTGTTAGGTTGTCAATTTCTGTTCCTTCCATTTTCCTCATGTGTGTTTGTAGGGATATAAATTCCCCTCTTATTACAGCTTTTAAGGCATCCCAGAGATTTTGGTAAGATGTTTCTTTATTTTCATTTGTTTCCATGTATCTTTTGATCTCTATTTTGATGTCATCATTGACCCAGGAGTTATTTAGCATCATGCTGTTTAGTGTCCATGTCTTTGTGGGTTTTGGAGGGACTATGTTGGTGTCAATGTTTATTTTTATTCCACTGTGGTCCGAAAAGGTGCATGGCAGAATTTCAGTCCTTTTAACTTTGCTTATACTTGATTTGTGTCCAATTATGTGGTCGATCTTAGAATATGTTCCATGTGGTGATGAGTAGAATGTGTATTCTGTGGTCTTTGGATGGAGTGTTCTATAGGTATCAATTAAGTCCATTTGGTCCAGAGTCTCATTGAGGTTCCGGATCTCCTTGCTGATTTTTTGTCCTGATGATCTGTCTAAGGTTGTGAGTGGTGTATTAAAGTCCCCAGTTATTATGGTGTTAGAATCAATGTCTTTCTTTAGTTTTCCTAGAAGTTGCTTTATGAATGTTGGTGCGCCTATGTTGGGTGCATATATGTTTAGGATAGATATTTCTTGTTGATGGAGTGAACCTTTTATCATTATGTAGTGGCCCTCTGTATCTTTTTTAATTTTTGATAGCTTAAATGGTATTTTGTCTGAAATTAGGATCGCGACTCCTCCTTTCTTTTGTGTTCCATTCGCCTGAAAATTTGTTTCCCATCCTCTTACTTTGAGTCTGTGTATGTCCTTTCTAGTGAGATGGGTCTCTTGAAAGAAGCATATTGTTGCCTGGTGATATTTTATCCATTTTGTATTCTATGTCTTTTCAGTGGTGCGTTTATTCATTCACATTCAACTAATTATT
>NW_007197019.1:0-1123 GCF_000164805.1 Carlito syrichta | reverse complement strand
ACAACAGCATTCTTCACAAGAGTACAGGCAAAAGATTAAAAACACACATGAACCAACTCCAAAACCCAAAGAAAGGCAACAAATAAACAGGAACAACTCTGTAAGAACCTAATGACAGTGATCAACTCTTGCATTTCAATTATTAGCCTAAATGTGAACGGACTAAATGCACCACTGAAAAGACATAGAATGACAAAATGGATAAAATA
Source organism: Carlito syrichta (assembly GCF_000164805.1). Taxonomy (NCBI): domain Eukaryota; kingdom Metazoa; phylum Chordata; class Mammalia; order Primates; family Tarsiidae; genus Carlito; species Carlito syrichta. The sequence goes on along the minus strand of NW_007197019.1, from coordinate 914 downwards.
TCATCAGACAACAATCTATTGCCTTCAAGAGACTCACCTCACTAGAAAGGACACCCACAGACTCAAAGTAAGAGGATGGGAAACAAACTTTCAGGAGAATGGAATACAAAAGAAAGGAGGAGTAGTGATCTTAATTTCAGACAAAATACCCTTCAAGCTATTAAAAATAAAAAAAGATACAGAAGGCCACTACATAATAATAAAAGGCTCAATCCATCAACAAGAAATATCTATCCTAAACATATATGCACCCAACATAGGTGCGTCAACTTTCATAAAGCAACTTCTTGGAAAACTAAAGAAAGATATTGACTCTAACACTATCATAACTGGGGACTTTAATACCCCACTCACAACCCTAGACAGATCATCAGGACAAAAAATCAGCAAGGAGATCCGGAACCCTCAATGTGACTTTGGACCAAATGGACTTAATTGATACCTACAGAACACTCCATCCAAAGACCACAGAATACACATTCTACTCATCACCACATGGAACATATTCTAAGATCAACCACATAGCCATAAATCAAGCATAAGCAAATTTAAAAGGACCAAAATTCTACCAAACACCTTCTCGGACCACAGTGGAATAAAAATAAACATGGACACCAACAAAGTCCCCCAAAACCCACAAAGACATGGACACTAAACAGCATGATGCTAAACAACTCCTGGGTCAACAACGAAATCAAAACAGGGATCAAAAGATACCTGGAAACAAATGAAAATGAAGAAACATCTTACCAAAATCTCTGGGATGCCCTGAAAGCTGTAGTAAGAGGGGAATTTATATCCCTACAAACACACATGAAGAAAATGGAAGGAACAGAAATTCACAAACTAACAAGCCACCTAAAGAAGCTGGAAAAGCAAGACCACAAAAACCCTAATTTCAGCAGAAGAATCCA
>NW_007197018.1:0-917 GCF_000164805.1 Carlito syrichta | reverse complement strand
ACTTTTCACTTCTTCACAATTTCTAACACCCTCTTACTCGTCCGCCAGACACTGCGCTGTTGCCATAATGATCACGTCCCACCCCCACTTAAAAGAGTTTCCTTACTCCACAAAAAATAATAATCTTTGGGAAAATAAAGAATAATCTTTATCCCTATTTCCCTGACAGAACCCAGTGCAGACACATACGTGCCTACCTGCATTCAAGAGCTTTCTAAATAAGACCGCCCTGACATGAGTCTCTTCCTTCTCCCATTCTTGTATACCTACCTATAAACATGTTACCTTCACATAGTCAGTCTACCTTCCAAGTGCAGCTTGAATGCCCTTCTTCGGGAAGTCTTTGGAACCTTGTTGATCTTTTTCAGGATGCATTCATTTGTTTCAATCATTTGTTAATCAAACATCTAGTTGCCCACTAGTCTGTGCCCTCAAAGAGTTTTATGTTCTAGCAGGGAAAACATATTTGAGGAGTGCTGAAAATTCAGGAATCAAGTAGGGGGTCTGCAACCAAAGATAACAGGGAGCTCTGGGGCTGGGCTTTTGAGGGGGTGTCATTCAAAAAGAAGGAACCAGCTCTTCAGAGAACCGGAAGGGACATTCCTACTGAGCCACATGAGTGGAAAGACACAGAGGCAAGAAAGAGCTGACTGGTGAGAGGTGGCCACAGAAAGAAGGTTCATGGAGATGCGCACGGGGAGGGGGAGATCATGCTCAGTGAAGGGGAACACACAAAACACTCTAAATAGAAAGTGGGTGAAATGCAGGAACAGGCATTTCTTGGTGAATGAGATACAGAGGACAGGAAGCGGTTGGATGGGGAGGGGAGTTGGGGACTGCAGGCCAAAGAGGGATAATGGAGAGCGAGAGGAAGGAGATGACCACATGGCCAGGGGACCAGCCTGGGCTAGGAAGAG
>NW_007197017.1:0-1405 GCF_000164805.1 Carlito syrichta | reverse complement strand
TTTCGCCCAGGTAAGCTCACATATAAAATTACCCATTCTACTATCAAAGTCTACGTCTCTCTAAAATATGCATAGTAAACTCAATGTTGGCACAAAATTAATTTTTCCCACAGAGTTCTTCTAAGTGTTCTGGTTCTTCATTCTTCATTTCTTTGAGAATTTTGGTTGCAAAATTTGGTAAAAATGCCAGTGTCTTTCAAAGAGTTAAGATTTCAACAGAACTTAGGCTTCTCCACAGGGATTCAAGTCTGGATGCTCAGCTAGTTTGGAATCCCAGACTTTTTTTTCCCTAGGATCACATAGCTCTTTACCCTTCAAAACCACAACAGTGAGGTTTTTATTCCTTTCTCTGAATGGTGCCTTAGCAACAGCCACACACTGAGAATTTGCCTGGTGTGGCTTCCTTAGAGAACAAATCCAAGATTTCCCTCAACACAGTTTGCTATCACAGTTAGACTAAAAGGCTAATGCCATTGCTTTGTGGTTCATGTGCATTTTAGCTCCTCTCATGCACAAAGTGAGAGGCTTAAAAGCTTTGTTGTTGTATAAGAAGTGCTTGTTGTAGTTTATAAATCTCTACCCATGCCTCTAGGTTTTTGTTTACCTCATAATATCTATGTTAATAGGTTGACTGGGTTCTTCTGCTTCTGTAACCCCTGCTGGCAGTGTGCAAGTGTTAAACAATAAGTCCCTTCCAAACTCCCCTCTATCTAAGTTGTGACAGGCAAGCCACCCCTATGGTGGGCTCTGTATTAATTCAAACCTGCTTGTATGCCAGAGCTGACCTATATACAGTCGCGGTGACTATGTAAAACTTAGCTTCTAGTAACATGGTCTCAAACCCAGAGTCCAGCTTATGCACAGTCACAATGACTGTGCCGACCTGGGCCCCCCGAGTAAATATGTTACAAGCGCCTCCAGCTATATAACATTCCAGAAGACCTAACCGGTTCCACCCTGCCCATCTGATTGTTAGTGGTCAGTCATGGTCAGCTGGAGCCCGCGCCCACGCAAATCAAACACAAACCAACCAATCAGTATCTCTGTAACCGCACTCATACAGTCCATCCAATCCTGTGTGGACAAGTCTGTAATGCCACCCCACTCCTTCCAAATTGTGTATAAAAAATGCTTGCAAACCTGAGTCGGGGCTCTCGTTCCTGTACCGCTGCACCGGTAATGGACGTGAGCCCAGACTCGAGCCTGAATAAAGACCCTCGTGTGATTTGCATCAGAGCTGGCTCTTTAGAGGTCTCTCATATTCAGGATTCAGGTACAACATTTGGGGGCTCGTCTGGGATCCCAGAGACCCCCCCCGAGACAGCCCCCCAGCCCAGAGGGTCCCAGTGCCGGCAGGTAAGTGCACTTCGTTTTCGGTAAGCGAGCATCTGTATTATCTGTAGGA
>NW_007197016.1:0-777 GCF_000164805.1 Carlito syrichta | reverse complement strand
TATTTTTTTAATCAACCACTTATTTTAGTGTCCTATATTTTATTAAACACGTTTAAGTTGCCATGATTCTTCATGGAGTACAAATAATTAATGAATTAGGGATCACAGAAGTTATATAATTCATTTTCTAATTTACCAAACCAAAAAAAATTTTTTTTGAGAGAAAATATAAATTCGATTGAGAAAGCAATCTGAAAATGACTTTATTTTTTTTCTTTAAGAAAGATTTGAGTGTTTGGGCGGGAAGGAGAAGATAGAAAAAACCTAGAATCTTATATGAAGTTTGATTAGATCATTTCTTCATATTTTCTAAATTGCTGGCCTTTCCAACATTAATTTTATAGTCTAGGCTAAAAAGTTGAACAAGCTCATATTTTGCTGCTTTAAAGAGGTGTCTGTTTCTTATTCTATATCACTTGGTTTATTTTACAACGCTGAAGTGTGTTATGCTTGGTGTGTCCCAGGTATTGTTTAAATATGTCAGAAAGATCAGCTCATTTGCCAAAAGAACTTTATGAGGCAAGTACTTCTTGGAGTCCCACTTCACAGATGTGGAAACTGAGGCCCAGACAGCCAGAGGGTCAGAGTCTGATGGTCTCCACCACCCGGGCTTCTAGCCCACACACTGTGTTCTCTCCCTCGTTTGCTTCCATGACCCACACAAAACTTACATCTGCTGTTGCTTTTTCTCTAATCTTGACCCTTTTTAGTCATAAACAAGAAAAAGAGCAAAGTTGTGTTTCCTCTAACTTTCAGGAAATCTTTCTTTTCAGGCTT
>NW_007197015.1:0-921 GCF_000164805.1 Carlito syrichta | reverse complement strand
AAACCACTTATTTTTAGTGTCCTATATTTTATTAAACACGTTTAAGTTGCCATGATCTTTCATGGAGTACAAATAATTAATGAATTAGGGATCACAGAAGTTATATAATTCATTTTCTAATTTACCAAACCAAAAAAAATTTTTTTTGAGAGAAAATATAAATTCGATTGAGAAAGCAATCTGAAAACGACTTTATTTTTTTTCTTTAAGAAAGATTTGAGTGTTTGGGCGGGAAGGAGAAGATAGAAAAAACCTAGAATCTTATATGAAGTTTGATTAGATAATTTCTTCATATTTTCTAAATTGCTGGCCTTTCCAACATTAATTTTATAGTCTAGGCTAAAAAGTTGAACAAGCTCATATTTTGCTGCTTTAAAGAGGTGTCTGTTTCTTATTCTATATCACTTGGTTTATTTTACAACGCTGAAGTGTGTTACGCTTGGTGTGTCCCAGGTATTGTTTAAATATGTCAGAAAGATCAGCTCATTTGCCAAAAGAACTTTATGAGGCAAGTACTTCTTGGAGTCCCACTTCACAGATGTGGAAACTGAGGCCCAGACAGCCAGAGGGTCAGAGTCTGATGGTCTCCACCACCCGGGCTTCTAGCCCACACACTGTGTTCTCTCCCTCGTTTGCTTCCATGACCCACACAAAACTTACATCTGCTGTTGCTTTTTCTCTAATCTTGACCCTTTTTAGTCATAAACAAGAAAAAGAGCAAAGTTGTGTTTCCTCTAACTTTCAGGAAATCTTTCTTTTCAGGCTTCTCACTTGGCATAAGAGAAGTTACAGCACTAATCTGACTCAATACGGAAATATAAGTGCCTTGTATGTTTTAGAAGAGGGTTCAGAGCGATGGATCAGATAACCCCCAACACCACGTAGTTGACAGAACACAAGTAGTGTGCCGCTACCCTTAGA
>NW_007197014.1:0-759 GCF_000164805.1 Carlito syrichta | reverse complement strand
TTAAGAAAGATTGAGTGTTGGGCGGGAAAGGAGAAGATAGAAAAAACCTAGAATCTTATATGAAGTTTGATAAGATAAATTCTTCATATTTTCTAAATTGCTGGCCTTTCCAACATTAATTTTATAGTCTAGGCTAAAAAGTTGAACAAGCTCATATTTTGCTGCTTTAAAGAGGTGTCTGTTTCTTATTCTATATCACTTGGTTTATTTTACAACGCTGAAGTGTGTTACGCTTGGTGTGTCCCAGGTATTGTTTAAATATGTCAGAAAGATCAGCTCATTTGCCAAAAGAACTTTATGAGGCAAGTACTTCTTGGAGTCCCACTTCACAGATGTGGAAACTGAGGCCCAGACAGCCAGAGGGTCAGAGTCTGATGGTCTCCACCACCCGGGCTTCTAGCCCACACACTGTGTTCTCTCCCTCGTTTGCTTCCATGACCCACACAAAACTTACATCTGCTGTTGCTTTTTCTCTAATCTTGACCCTTTTTAGTCATAAACAAGAAAAACAGCAAAGTTGTGTTTCCTCTAACTTTCAGGAAATCTTTCTTTTCAGGCTTCTCACTTGGCATAAGAGAAGTTACAGCACTAATCTGACTCAATACTGGAAATATAAGTGCCTTGTATGTTTTAGAAGAGGGTTCAGAGCGATGGATCAGATAACCCCCAACACCACGTAGTTGACAGAACACAAGTAGTGTGCCGCTACCCAATAGAGAAGGCCTGCTTACAAGGCTAGTCCCAGAGGGCATCTGGGAA
>NW_007197013.1:0-777 GCF_000164805.1 Carlito syrichta | reverse complement strand
GGTAGTAAGCTAATTAAGTCAACCTGGCTAGCCAGCTGGCCAGCTTGTTAAGTCAACTAGATAATTCAGTTGACTTCCCAGCCTGGCTGGTTAGGTAGTTAGCAAGTTAATTCAGCTAGCTAGTTAGCTTGCTAGCTGTTTAAGTCAGTTCGATAATTCAGCTGGCCATCCAGCTGGCTAGCTAATTAAGTCAGATAGTTATGTCAGCTTACGAGCCAGCTGGCTAGCAACGTAGCTAGCTAGTTAACTCAGCTAGTTAACTCAGCTGGAGAACTAGGTAGCCAGCTTGTTAAGTCTGCTTGTTAAATCAGCTGGATAGCTGGTTAAGTCAGTTAGTTAAATCAGCTGGCTAACCAGCTTCCTATAATGGTAGCTATGTACTTAAGTCAGCTGGCTAGCCAGCTGGCTAACTAGATAAATCACCTAATTAAGTCAGCTCTCTGGCTAGCTGGTTAGATAGATGGCTAGGTAAAGTCATCTGGCAAGCCAGCGGGTTATGTAGGCAGGTAGCTAGTTAAGTCAATTGGCTAGCCATTAGGCTTTCTATTTATAACAGCTAGTTAAGTCAGCTGACTATACAGCTGTCTAGCTAGGGAGAGAGCTAGTTAAGTTTGATGGCTAGCCAGCTTACTACTTCATTAAATCAGATAGTTAAGTCAGCTGGCTATGCTGCTTGCTATCTGGATAGCTAGGCAATTAAGTCAGCTGGCTCCCCAGGTGGCCAGCTAGTTAAGTCTGCTAGTTTACTCAGCTGACTAACCAGCTGAGTAACTAGTT
>NW_007197012.1:0-731 GCF_000164805.1 Carlito syrichta | reverse complement strand
AACTCCGGGTCCACCCTGCTCTGAGGCACTCAGCATGAGACCCCAAATCAGAGGACCCAGACAAGCAGAGAAAAACAGATCTGCTTAAACTGCCTTGCCATTCTCCAGGCAGAGACTTCCATTGCCCTGCCCACCTATCACCAAACTTTACCTCATTTCCTAAGGCCAGGTATTGCAGCGTGTGGGGAAGTTTTGGGTCCCTGCTCCCTCCAGCTCTCTCCCCCGCCCAGCACCCGCCACCGCAGGTCGCACAGGGAGGCTCTGAGCGCCCGCCCCTCAGAGACACCGGTTCCATTACTGGCTGAATACTCTGTAGGGTCCCAGTGCTACTCTCGTCATTTACAGCCTGCCTTTTGGAACTTTGGAGCTCTGGAACTCCGGGTCCACCCTGGCTGAGGCACACAGCGTGAGACCCCAAGCCAGAGGACCCAGACAAGCGGAGAAAAACAGATCTGCTTAAACTGCCTTGCCATTCTCCAGGCAGAGACTTTCATTGCCCTGCCCACCTAGCAACAAACTTTACCTCATTTCCTAAGGCCAGGTATTGCAGCGTGCGGGGAAGTTTTGGGTCCCTGCTCCCTCCAGCTCTCTCCCCGGCCCGGCACCCGGCACCGCAGGTCGCACAGAGAGGCTCTGAGCACCCACCCCTCAGAGACACCGGTTCCATTACTGGCTGAATACTCTGTAGGGTCCCAGTGCCACTCTCGTCATTTACAGCCTGCCTTTGGAAC
>NW_007197011.1:0-905 GCF_000164805.1 Carlito syrichta | reverse complement strand
TCAGGTCTGACCAAGTTGCCCAGGCGGGTCTCGAATCCACAGGCTTAGGCAGTCCACTCACCTCAGCCTCCCAAGGCGCAGGATTACAGGCTGAGCCACCGAGTCCAGCCCTCCACTTTCTTCCGTATGAGGCTTGGTAAAATATTTGTTGAACGAATGATGGAGGCAATCAGTCAAATAATAGTAATCCCTAAAACAATAGAAAAGGAGCCAGGCAGGATCTGGCAGGGCAAAATGACTTTGACATAAGCTGGGGAGTCCTGGGGGAAAGGGAGATCACCAGAACAAGCAAAGACAGGTGATGCCAGGTGTGCACAGGTGAAGACAGATAAAGGCAGGTGTGCACAGGTAATGTCAAGTGTGCACAGATGTGCACAGGGGAAGGCAAGTATGCACAGGTGAAAGCAAGTGTGCATAGGAGAAGGCAGGTGTGTCCTGGTAGAAGTGAGTGCTCTGACCAGCAAGTCTCCCCACTCCCTGGGCCTTGCCAGAGTCCTCCATGCATTCTCCATTTTTTTCTGCTTGTTTTTCACAGCAGCAGGAGGTTCTCTCACACATCAGACATTGGACAATTCACTCATTTCTACATAATCTCATGACTTCTGGTTCAGTGTCATAAGCCCGGTGCTGTAAGTATCCCCAGATTTCACAGATCCCCCAACTGCCACACAGAGGTGCCCTCTGTGTCTCACCTCTGGATCGGATTGTGCACTTCTATTCTCTGTTCATTTTCCATGGGTTTATTTTCTGTGAAATTTTTTTTTTCTGGGTCTTTTTTTTTTTTTCTTTTTTTTTTTGAGTTGGAGTCTTGCTCCATCAGACTGGAGTGCAGTGGCATACTCCCAGCCACTGCAGCCTCAACCTGCTGGGCTCTGGGCCATCCTTCCGCCTCAGCCTTCCAGGTA
>NW_007197010.1:0-793 GCF_000164805.1 Carlito syrichta | reverse complement strand
CAGGCAGGATCTGGCAGGGCAAAATGACTTTGACATAAGCTGGGAGTCCTGGGGGAAAGGGAGATCACCAGAACAAGCAAAGACAGGTGATGCCAGGTGTGCACAGGTGAAGACAGATAAAGGCAGGTGTGCACAGGTAATGTCAAGTGTGCACAGATGTGCACAGGGGAAGGCAAGTATGCACAGGTGAAAGCAAGTGTGCATAGGAGAAGGCAGGTGTGTCCTGGTAGAAGTGAGTGCTCTGACCAGCAAGTCTCCCCACTCCCTGGGCCTTGCCAGAGTCCTCCATGCATTCTCCATTTTTTTCTGCTTGTTTTTCACAGCAGCAGGAGGTTCTCTCACACATCAGACATTGGACAATTCACTCATTTCTACATAATCTCATGACTTCTGGTTCAGTGTCATAAGCCCGATGCTGTAAGTATCCCCAGATTTCACAGATCCCCCAACTGCCACACAGAGGTGCCCTCTGTGTCTCACCTCTGGATCGGATTGTGCACTTCTATTCTCTGTTCATTTTCCATGGGTTTATTTTCTGTGAAATTTTTTTTTTCTGGGTCTTTTTTTTTTTTTTTTTTTTTTTTGAGTTGGAGTCTTGCTCCATCAGACTGGAGTGCAGTGGCATACTCCCAGCCACTGCAGCCTCAACCTGCTGGGCTCTGGCCATCCTTCCGCCTCAGCCTTCCAGGTAGCCAGAACTACAGGCACGTGGTACCATGCCTGGCTAATTTTTGATTTATTGTAGAGATGTTTCTCACCAAGTGGCCCAGGCAGGTCTTGAACCCACAGACTC
>NW_007197009.1:0-717 GCF_000164805.1 Carlito syrichta | reverse complement strand
ATAGACAGATTGTAAAGCAGAATGGAAAAGTGAAAAAAAGCCAGAAGACCCTCATAAGGAAGAATAGGACATTGCAGAAGAGAAATAAAAGCAACACCACCTTCCCTCAAAAACAGAATTGAAGAAGGGGAGGGAAAGGGGGAGAAGGAGAAAAATCTACAGAAATGAAGAAAAACCAAAAGAAGAGTATGGTTCTCTCCCAGAAGCCTGGGAGGGCAGACACTGAGAAAACTGACTTTGGAATGCAAACAAAGAAAAGCCCCCTGAACGAAGGGTCTCAAACTGCAAGTGTAGATATCAAGACAATAATGGAGAGATTAAAAAGAATTGAGCAGACACAAGAAGAAACTAGGAAGGAGCTGATATCTGAGATAACCGTAATAAAGAATACTGTGAATGAAATAAATAACAAATTGATAAGCATGGAAAGCAGAATTACCCAAGCAGAAAAAAGAATCTCAGAGCTTGAGGACCAAAATATAGAAATAACCCCAAATTTAAACACACAGAAAATAAGCTCAAAAAGACAAAACAAAACATTCAAGAGATGAGTGACTACCTCTAGAGGCCTACCCTAAGAATAATCGGACTCCCTGAGGCAGAAAGAGAAACAGAGACCACATTGGAACAAACTTCCATGAGATCATTCAAGAAAACTTCCCTTATCTAATCAGTGATGCAAAAAATTCAAACACAAGAGATTCAGAGAACCCCCGC
>NW_007197008.1:0-743 GCF_000164805.1 Carlito syrichta | reverse complement strand
GGGGTGAAGGAGGAGCTTACAGCTTTCAACACAAGAGAGCTTGTGTGCATCTTGGAGCCCAGAGCACTCCATGGAGGACATTCGCTGCCTTTTTGGCTTTGCATATTCAGAGTTGAGAAACAGCTTATGATAATTAGTACATTAATTAGAGATGGACATCGGTCATATAATGTGACACAAAATGGCAAACAACAAGAGAAGCAGAATGGATATTTATTAAAATTAAAAATAGCCAGTAATAACATTCAATTATTTAGCAAACAGATAGTAAATGAAGACAGCAATCAGACAGTAAGATAAAGCAATAATTCAACAAACATTCGCACCTGTGAGGCCTTGGGACAGCCAGGCCAGGTAAGAAGTCCATGCAGGGTGCAGGCTTTGTGCTTTAGCAAGCAGCAGGTGTGGCTGCCTTTTGGGAAGTGCCACACTTAGCCCACAGAGAGGGGACAGAGAAGTGTCTGAACAATCCCTGGGCTGATGACTTGGAGTAGAGAACCACCCCCCAACCTTGGTTTTGACAGCTTTCCTGTTGCATCCAGATTCAGCCCCAAAGGTTGAAGTGGAGTGGACTAGCAAGAAGCCAAACAGTGTGAGTTGGCTCCAAGCCCCCTGCTCCATGACTGTTAATTCCATGTGTGTGGCCAGACACAAGTGTGTTCACCCTGAAATAGTCCTCCTGTCAGTCAGAAGCAGCCAGAAAGCAGATGCATCCTCAGATGGGGGCACTTGGGAAGAATTTC
>NW_007197007.1:0-768 GCF_000164805.1 Carlito syrichta | reverse complement strand
AATTGCACATGAGTCACCTCATAAACCAGCACTCTAAGGGGCATATTTGGGAAATATGACATCTATCTTGCTGATGTCTCTGCTGCCTGGAACACTTACATACTTCTTCAAAAGCCAATTATTTTGTTTTTTGTTAGTTGGTTTGTTTTTTGAGTCAGAGTTTCACTCTGCGGCTCAGGCTGGAATGCAGTGGCATGCTCACTGCCACCACAGCCTTGACCTGCTGGGCTCAAGTGATCCTTCTGCCTCAGCCTTCCAAGTAGCTGGAACCACAGGCATGTGGTTAACTTGAAGGTAGGTCATTTGAAATTATCGAGTTAGGAAAGCAACAAGACCAAATATGAAGAAAAGAAAAGAGGTCATAATGGACTTATGAGCTACCATCAAGGAGGCCAATATGTGCATTATAATTTTAAAAGGAGAAGAGAGAGAAAGGAGCAGAGAGCTTTTCTGAAAACATAATGGCTCAGAATTTCCAAAATCTGATGAGTAAAATGTTCACATAAGTTTAAGAAGCTCAGTGAACTCCAGTTAAAAAAAAACTGAAAAGAAATGTACACTGGGAAGATGGTGAGGTGGGGTTTCAGGAAGATGGCAATGGAGCCAGTTGGAGTGTATGAGTCTCTGTTTAAGTGAGTGTGTGCAAGGACGAATTAGCATGTGTGTGTGAGTGTGTGTGTGTGTGTCTAAGTGAATGTGCGAGTGTCTGACTATGAACTCAGAAACAAGTGACCTGAGCTCGCCAGGTAAAGCGGTTACAATTCCTCG
>NW_007197006.1:0-869 GCF_000164805.1 Carlito syrichta | reverse complement strand
CCAGTCAGTCAACTGGGATACATTTCAAAAATAAGTTAACTAACAATCAGCAACAGGATATTTTACCTAAGCACGTTTCAATAAAATAAGGGTCTGTGTTTTTATTTCGGTGTGGAAAAAAGTGATTAAGGCTACAGCAACAAGAAGTTCTTTCTAATGACTGGCTATGGATTCAGGGCTCTGGTGTAAACTTTTGCTTCTTAATTTGTAATTTGAAAGAGGTAGGGTACAATTCAGGTGAAATATATTAATATTCATTTTACAGGAACCCTTGTTGTTCAGGCCTGTCCCCGACCGTCCCGGCACCCCGGGCAGAATCCAACTACTGCAAGTCCTGGCCCTCCCCCTCCCCTGCATCTCCCAACTCTGAAAATCTTTTTTGTTGTCGTTATTATGATGGTTGTGCAAGGTCCACTTATGAGTGAGTACATGTGATACTCAGTTTTTGCTTCCGTGAAAGGTCACCCAGTAGTATAGACTCTAACTCCATCCAGGTTTCCGTGAACTTCGTGAGTTTGTTCTCGTTGTGACTGCATAATATGGCATTGTTCCTACGTACCACATATTTCGAATCCAGTCCTCTTTAGATGGGCAGGATGGTGGGCTCCATGTCCTTGCTACTGGGAACAATGTGGCGATAAACATACATGTGCAAATATCTCTTTGAGAGAGGGATTTCGTTCTTCCTGGTATGTTCCCAGTAGAAGGATGGCAGGGTCGATTTTTAGATCGGTTAGGAATCACCAAATGGTTATCCACAGAGCTGGTCCGAGTTTACACTCCCACGAGCAGTGTAGAAGTGTTCCCTTTTTGTCATTTCCACGCCAGCACGTGTTGTTTTGGGAATGATGGATGATAGCCATCCTGAC
>NW_007197005.1:0-1195 GCF_000164805.1 Carlito syrichta | reverse complement strand
GGCCCTCCCCCTCCCCTGCATCTCCCAACTCTGAAAAATCTTTTTTGTTGTCGTTATTATGATGGATGTGCAAGGTCCACTTATGAGTGAGTACATGTGATACCCAGTTTTTGCTTTCCGTGAAAGGTCACCCAGTAGTATAGACTCTAACTCCATCCAGGTTTCCGTGAACTTCGTGAGTTTGTTCTCGTTGTGACTGCATAATATGGCATTGTTCCTACGTACCACATATTTTGAATCCAGTCCTCTTTAGATGAGCAGGATGGTTGGCTCCATGTCCTTGCTACTGCGAACAATGTGGCGATAAACATACATGTGCAAATATCTCTTTGAGAGAGGGATTTCGTTCTTCCTGGTATGTTCCCAGTAGGAGGATGGCAGGGTCGATTTTTAGATCGGTTAGGAATCACCAAATGGTTATCCACAGAGCTGGTCCGAGTTTACACTCCCACGAGCAGTGTAGAAGTGTTCCCTTTTTGTCATTTCCACGCCAGCACGTGTTGTTTTGGGAATGATGGATGATAGCCATCCTGACTGAAAATAGGTGACTCCTCAAGGTAGTTTTCACTTGCATTTTCGGATGACAAATGTGGCTGAGCTTTTTCCAACGTCTTTGGTGGCTGCTTGTATGTCTGCTGTTGAGAAGGGTCTCTTCCTATCTTTTGCTCACTGTGAAATGAGGCTGTTTGTTTTTTTCTTGTCGGCAAGTGGCAGTTCCTTGTAGTTCCGAGCTGATCATCCCTTGTCAGATGTACATTCGCAAATATATGTTCCGCATCTGTGGGTTGCGTTTCTCTTTGAGTCAGGGCCTCACTCTGAGGCCCAGACGGTACTAGAGTGGTACAACCATACCTGACCACAGGGTAGACCTCCGGGGCTCAGGCAATCCTCCCAAGCGGCTGCAACCAAAAGCCTATGTCTCCATGCCCAGCTCATTGATGACATTTTGGAGATAGAGATGAGGCTGCCTGATGTTACACAGTCATGTTTCAACTCCTGGGCTCCAGCAATCTTCCGTCCTCAGTCTGCCAAAGTGCTGGATGAGAGGTGAGAGATTCCATGCCTGGCCTACCCTTAGCAGGAGTCGTTTTGGTGCACAATGAGGTGTGCTTTGATTGCGGGGATACACTTCCTAGCTGTCATAGCCAACGATTTAGCTTGCTTCCCTTAGGGTTCTATGAGTTTCCTTTCCTTC
>NW_007197004.1:0-800 GCF_000164805.1 Carlito syrichta | reverse complement strand
GCTAAAGGGAGTTATTTAAGCTAAAGAAAATAGACAATAATTCACAATATGAAAACATATGAAAGTATAAAACTAGTAAATGTAAGTGCCTTTTCTTTCTATTTATTTTTTCTTTTTTTTAAATTGGAGTCTCACTCTGTCGCCCAGACTGGAGTTCTGGACTCCGGTGATACTTCCACCTCAGTCTTCCTAGTAGCTGGGATTGCAGGCATGCGCTACCATGCCTGGCTGATTTTTTGATTTATTGTAGAGATGAGGTCTCGCTGCCCAGGCGGGTCTTGAACCTGCGGGCTCAGACAATCGACTCACCTCAGCCTCCCAAAGGCGCGGGATTACAGGCTGAGTCACCGAGCCCAGCGTAAGTGCCTTTTCAAATCCAAAACACTCTAATACTGAAATGGCTGTGGATAAAGCAATTAAATGTCTAGCAATAATGTTAAAATTCAAAACTATTTAAAGTAATTGAAGTCACAATTATTTGTTGAAAGATACAAATTATAAAACTATGTAAATTTTGACATCAAATTTATAAAATGAGGGAAAGGGGAGTAAATATGTAGAATTTGTGTATACAATCACAATTAAGTTATCACCATAATATAACTTGTTGCAAATATATAATTATTATCTAATCCTGAAGGTAAACACAAAGCAAAAAACATATGTAGATACAAAAAAGAGAGAAAATATTCAAAGCATATCTCTATAGAAAGTCTTCAAACAACAAAATTAACAAGAAAATAGAAAAAGAAACAAAAGGTCTACAAAAAAACAAAAACAAAAACAAAAAATGCAATAAG
>NW_007197003.1:0-764 GCF_000164805.1 Carlito syrichta | reverse complement strand
CTCATCTCTGTAAAAATTCTAAAAAAATAGCCAGATGTGATGGTGTCCACCTGTCATCCAGCTACTCCAGAGGCTGAGGTGGAAGGATCACCTGAGACCAGGAGGTTGAGGATGAAGTGAGCTGTGATCCTGACCCTGCACTACAGCCTGGGTAACAGAATGAGATCCCGACTCAAAATAATAATAATAACTACTATAATAATAATTGATAATGATGGTATGATGAGAGACCAGATCATCCCTGAAACTCTCAAGAATTTCCTCATATTCTTTTCATCTCTCTATATACTTTCTTGACTTCTTAGTCTTCTCTCATTTTATTTTTCTTTTAAATATAAAAAGAAAAATTTTCCCGGAGTTTTTCATGGATTGAAAGTCAAAATTAGTGTCCTTGCCTTGGGGCAAGGTCATTTCTGAGGGACTAGGAACAGAGTCAAGGTGTGAAATGAGGCAATGTGTGAGGGAGTCACCTCAGGGGGCTCTTTAGGGCCCTGCTTCCCTTGCTGGAGTAGGAATCCCATTGTTTAAAGATAACAGAGCCACTTTAGACCAAGCATATACAACTCACAACCTGCAGGCCTCATGCAACCCAGGACAGCTAGTCGTGCAGCTCCAGAAACTCTTTAAACATTATGTGTTTTTTAGTGTTTATTTTCTTCATGACCCCATGCATAGTTCCATTTTGAAGTTCACAAGGATGGCTTATCTATGGCATCACTTTGGGGCAGCACATACATTTATGAGCAGCTGTTTTCAATCATGAA
>NW_007197002.1:0-789 GCF_000164805.1 Carlito syrichta | reverse complement strand
CATTATGGACTGTGCGTTTTATTCTTTTTCCGAAGTAGGTAAGACTGTAGGATAGAGTGTTCCTAGTGGTCTCAACCCTGGAGGCTTATTAGCATTAACAGGAGAGCACTTAAACCTTCCCATGCTCAAGCTGCATCCCAACCAATGAAGTGGGAATGGTGGGGACTCAAGCATCTGTACCCACGCATTGCATGGGCTGCCCCCATGATTCTGCTTGGGTACCAGAATTGAGAACCATTTTACTAGATTCAACTATCGCAAGAAACTTTGGGCTGCTGTAAGAAAACATGCAGATTATTGAATCAAGGTGGCCCTGTGACTATCTGATCAGTTCCCACCTGAATGTCAGATGTCCTGGAGCACAGAGATGTGTCCAGAATAGCCACCTGACTTGAAAAGCTACATAAGGTCCTCTCGAGAAGAAAAGGAGGCCACAAAGGGCCCAGTTAAGAGGGTGGATGGTTTCCCAGCATTGGAGTGTTTGCTCTTCCCAGACACCCCCAAACATGGAAGAGAAATCTGAGATGGGCAGGGACCAGGGGCACACACCCCTGCTGGAAGAGCCTCACTCACCAAACAGCATTGTTTCAGCTGTGTGGTGTGCAGCATGTGAGGACGCAACTTCTCTCGCTCCACAGAGCCTGGAGTCTCTCCATATGCCACCGGTCACCTCCTTGGTCCTTGGGACACACCTCCTTCAGTGCTGGGGGTTGTCCATTCATCTCGACTTCTGTAAAGCAGCCCACGAGTAAGAAAGAAGTATGTAGTAGGAAACCACAAAGTCTAGAA
>NW_007197001.1:0-1159 GCF_000164805.1 Carlito syrichta | reverse complement strand
TTCGATTCCAGAATCCGTTGCCAGTATCAGTGTGGAGTGATTTCCTGGACCCTTGGTCCCTCTTTCTTGGCTCTATCTGTGTGTCCCGGTCACGCCCACGCTGCACTTTCTCGGTTACTATAGTGAAAGGCTTGAGATCAGGCAACCGTAACCCTCCGATTTTGTTATTTTTCAAGATTATTTCTGCTAGTCTAGACGTGTGTCTTTTACACATTTTAGGTCTCCCACGGTTTGTGTTTCCGTCACGTTCCGCTCGCGTAATTCTCGTGCCTCTGGCAAAGATTCACCTATTTCTACAGATGCCCTTGCGACATCCACCGCTCGGTGTCTGCCCCGACTGAACCTGACGAGCAGACGCTCTCTCCCCCCGTTTGTAGTCACTGGGCTGGGCCCTTGATCGGAGAGACCGTGAGAACAGGCAAGGCGTAGATGGCGGGGCAAGTTGAGATCGGGTGTCGGAACGCTACCGCCCGCGGGACCCGTCCGGCTCCCGTCCTGTTTCTGCAAATAAGAGTTTAATAGGCACGGTTACTCTCATCCACGCGTGCGTTACCCGTGGCTGCTCTCGCACCACGAGGACAGAGCTGTACATTCCGACAGCGACTCTGTGGCTTCGGCGGTCTACGCTATGTACCGTTTGTCCCCGAGCGGAAAAATTTTGCTGACCGCCGACGTACAGGTAGGGTTGGCAAAACGTGAGGGACATTACGTATTGTTTTAAGTGACTCGTTCTAAGACGGTGTTTTCTCCAAATGGCCGCTGGCTCCCGTTTCGTCTTTCTTTCCATTAAGAGATGAACTGCGTCTGTATCCACCCGTTGACTTCATGCGATTTGAAATGATTGTTTCCCTCCATCTCGAAGACAGTTGCGGGCGGGGG
Organism: Carlito syrichta; assembly: GCF_000164805.1. Lineage (NCBI taxonomy): Eukaryota > Metazoa > Chordata > Mammalia > Primates > Tarsiidae > Carlito > Carlito syrichta. Next base: position 280 of record NW_007197001.1, on the reverse strand, counting down.
CGGTTGTAGAATGACAAAAGCTCTAGAGGTTTTTGACGGAACACGTTTTTTTCCAGGCGGCTGATACGTTTGAACAGATTTTGCGCTCACTGCCGCCAGATCTCAAGACGGTGTGCCGGTCATCCGTTTCTCTTCTTTTCCCCATCGGGTTCTTCCTTCTAGAATTACTTTGTTGGATGCCCTTTATGTCTGGAGACCCTTTCTGATGAGCGGGAGAGATCTTCTTTCATATTTAACTTGACACGAGAGGGCCTTGTCTGTTCGAAGGTCAAAGGCCCAT
>NW_007197000.1:0-778 GCF_000164805.1 Carlito syrichta | reverse complement strand
ATAGGCACGGTTACTGTCATCCACGCGTGCGTTACCCGTGGCTGCTCTCGCACACGAGGACAGAGCTGGACATTCCGACAGCGACTCTGTGGCTTCGGCGGTCTACGCTATGTACCGTTTGTCCCCGAGCGGAAAAAATTTTGCTGACCGCCGACGTACAGGTAGGGTTGGCAAAACGTGAGGGATATTACGTATTGTTTTAAGTGACTCGTTCTAAGACGGTGTTTTCTCCAAATGGCCGCTGGCTCCCGTTTCGTCTTTCTTTCCATTAAGAGATGAACTGCGTCTGTATCCACCCGTTGACTTCATGCGATTTGAAATGATTGTTTCCCTCCATCTCGAAGACAGTTGCGGGCGGGGGCGATTGTAGAGTGACAAAAGCTCTAGAGGTTTTTGACGGAACACGTTTTTTTCCAGGCGGCTGATACGTTTGAACAGATTTTGCGCTCACTGCCGCCAGATCTCAAGACGGTGTGCCGGTCATCCGTTTCTCTTCTTTTCCCCATCGGGTTCTTCCTTCTAGAATTACTTTGTTGGATGCCCTTTATGTCTGGAGACCCTTTCTGATGAGCGGGAGAGATCTTCTTTCATATTTAACTTGACACGAGAGGGCCTTGTCTGTTCAAAGGTCAAAGGCCCATTCTTCTGCCTGCAGATGTGTCTTCTTGCCAAGCGTGTCTGCCGAGTGGGCTTCTGAAAACCGAAGCGAATGACTGTATGGAACTTCGTGGGACCCTTCAGAAATATAAAGAGCTTCTGGGTTCGAACGGTTTGTACG
>NW_007196999.1:0-746 GCF_000164805.1 Carlito syrichta | reverse complement strand
AGACAGTTGCGGGCGGGGGCGGTTGTAGAAGTGACAAAAGCTCTAGAGGTTTTTGACGGAACACGTTTTTTTCCAGGCGGCTGATACGTTTGAACAGATTTTGCGCTCACTGCCGCCAGATCTCAAGACGGTGTGCCGGTCATCCGTTTCTCTTCTTTTCCCCATCGGGTTCTTCCTTCTAGAATTACTTTGTTGGATGCCCTTTATGTCTGGAGACCCTTTCTGATGAGCGGGAGAGATTTTCTTTCATATTTAACTTGACACGAGAGGGCCTTGTCTGTTCAAAGGTCAAAGGCCCATTTTTTTGCCTGCAGATGTGTTTTCTTGCCAAGCGTGTCTGCCGAGTGGGCTTTTGAAAACCGAAGCGAATGACTGTATGGAACTTCGTGGGACCCTTCAGAAATATAAAGAGCTTCTGGGTTCGAACGGTTTGTACCATGTTTTAAATTCCAACTCCGGCTGGTCTCGGTGGCTCGGTCTGTGATCCCGCACTTTGGGAGGCTGAGACGAGTGGACCGCTTGAGCCCGAGCGTTCGAGTCCCGCCCGGGCAACTTGGCAAGACCTCAGCTTTACGATAAATAAGTAAAAAAAAAAAAAAAAAAAAAAAAAAAAAAATCGGCCGGGCCCGGTAGTGCGCTCCTGTGGTCCCAGCTCCTCGGAGGGCCGAGGTGGAAGGATCACCAGAGCCCATCGGGTCGAGGCTGCAGTGGCCAGAAGTGGCCACCGCACTCCAGTCTGGAGTGGA
>NW_007196998.1:0-718 GCF_000164805.1 Carlito syrichta | reverse complement strand
AATGACAAAAGCTCTAGAGGTTTTTGACGGAACACGTTTTTTTCCAGGCGGCTGATACGTTTGAACAGGATTTGCGCTCACTGCCGCCAGATCTCAAGACGGTGTGCCGGGTCATCCGTTTCTCTTCTTTTCCCCATCGGGTTCTTCCTTCTAGAATTACTTTGTTGGATGCCCTTTATGTCTGGAGACCCTTTCTGATGAGCGGGAGAGATCTTCTTTCATATTTAACTTGACACGAGAGGGCCTTGTCTGTTCAAAGGTCAAAGGCCCATTATTCTGCCTGCAGATGTGTCTTCTTGCCAAGCGTGTCTGCCGAGTGGGCTTTTGAAAACCGAAGCGAATGACTGTATGGGACTTCGTGGGACCCTTCAGAAATATAAAGAGCTTCTGGGTTCGAACGGTTTGTACCATGTTTTAAATTCCAACTCCGGCTGGTTTCGGTGGCTCGGTCTGTGATCCCGCACTTTGGGAGGCTGAGACGAGTGGACCGCTTGAGCCCGAGCGTTCGAGTCCCGCCCGGGCAACTTGGCAAGACCTCAGCTTTACGATAAATAAGTAAAAAAAAAAAAAAAAAAAAAAAAAAAATCGGCCGGGCCCGGTAGTGCGCTCCTGTGGTCCCAGCTCCTCGGAGGGCCGAGGTGGAAGGATCACCAGAGCCCATCGGGTCGAGGCTGCAGTGGCCAGAAGTGGCCACCGCACTCCAGTCTGAGGGACAGAG
>NW_007196997.1:0-857 GCF_000164805.1 Carlito syrichta | reverse complement strand
GTTTTTGACGGAACACGTTTTTTTCCAGGCGGCTGATACGTTTGAACAGATTTTGCGCTCACTGCCGCCAGATCTCAAGACGGTGTGCCGGTCATCCGTTTCTTTTCTTTTCCCCATCGGGTTCTTCCTTCTAGAATTACTTTGTTGGATGCCCTTTATGTCTGGAGACCCTTTCTGATGAGCGGGAGAGATCTTCTTTCATATTTAACTTGACACGAGAGGGCCTTGTCTGTTCAAAGGTCAAAGGCCCATTTTTTTGCCTGCAGATGTGTTTTTTTGCCAAGCGTGTTTGCCGAGTGGGCTTTTGAAAACCGAAGCGAATGACTGTATGGGACTTCGTGGGACCCTTCAGAAATATAAAGAGCTTTTGGGTTCGAACGGTTTGTACCATGTTTTAAATTCCAACTCCGGCTGGTTTCGGTGGCTCGGTTTGTGATCCCCCCCTTTGGGAGGGTGAGACGAGTGGACCGCTTGAGCCCGAGCGTTCGAGTCCCCCCCGGGCAACTTGGCAAGACCTCAGTTTTTCGATAAATAAGTAAAAAAAAAAAAAAAAAAAAAAAAAAAATCGGCCGGGCCCGGTAGTGCGCTCCTGTGGTCCCAGCTCCTCGGAGGGCCGAGGTGGAAGGATCCCCAGAGCCCATCGGGTCGAGGCTGCAGTGGCCAGAAGTGGCCACCGCACTCCAGTCTGAGTGACAGAGTGAGACTCCGACTCAAAAAAAAAAAAAAAAAAAAAAAAAATCCCATTTTGATGACTGACACATGGAGTCACTTTCCTCACAGGTGGATACGCTCGTCTGTTAGGTACCGGCGTCTCGGTGGGACCGCTGAAAATCTTAGGTGAGGGATCCTTGTCGGAG
>NW_007196996.1:0-524 GCF_000164805.1 Carlito syrichta | reverse complement strand
GGCCCACATCCCGGGGGGGGGGGGGGGGAAGCGTCCGACCTGTCTCGGAGTGCCACCTGGTGTCGGTGGCTCCTGCCCGTCGAGGCTGCTGCGGTCCGTCTCCTGGAGGAACGGATCTCCCCTGTCTCCCACGCTCGTCGTCCGGGAAACCCACTCCGCCCTCCCCGGAACCGGGTCTTCGTGGTGATTCCGAACCGGGTAGGCTCTTCCGGGAGATCCCGGAGGCGGGGCCGTTCCACGTCCCTCGAGACACGCGGCCGGCCGGTGTGTCCGCGTCTCAGATCCGAGCGGGGTGGACTTTGCCTGAGGAGACCCGAGCCGGAAATGGGCCGCGCCGGCCGAGCGAAGACCGGGACGCGCGATGCCTATCCGCCGTCACTCGCCGCGCGACGTGTCTCGGAGCCTGGGCCGAGCGCGCCGCTCTGATGCCGCTCCTCGGCCCTTCGGGTGGCAGAACACCCGGACGAAGAGGCACGCCGCTGGCGACGGCTGTCCCCGTGCGATCGGGATTCCTCGGGTGTCTT
>NW_007196995.1:0-1018 GCF_000164805.1 Carlito syrichta | reverse complement strand
GTAAAAATAGTAAAAGGTAAAACAGAGTATGCTTTAGTAGGTATTCTTCGGCAGTTTGATTTAATTTATAAAGTTTAAGTATTTGCATCAGGTGCTTCAGGAGTTCATCTCAGAAACACATATGTGAAGCTCATGTTGAAAACATAAAAGTATATTTATAAACATTAAAATATATTTTACATTAATTATACAATTAAAACAACTAAATTATTTTTGAAAACAAATCATAGAACTTTCTTACAAATATTTGCAAATTATCTCTTGAGGATGCCAAAAATTTATGATATACCTCTACATTTTATAAAATATTTAGTTCTGTAATCATGATGCAGTCAGTCAAGTCTCAGGCATCCAACTCTACCCTGATTCAGTCATGGGACAAAGGGCGTGACCAGAAAAGGATGAGGAAACTGCCCAAGAGATCAGTTCCTTGTTTCAAAATAGAACAAATTCAGAGCCTTGATTATGGAAGAATAGAAGGCTGAACAAGGATCAGAAGTGAAAGCCCTTCCCACTGCCACTGAATAATGGAACTAAAGAGCAAAGAAAGAAATCTGTCACAAATCAGGAAAAATGCAGAACACAGATAATTCCGCATGTTTCAAAGAGACAATACTTAAAAAATCAGACGTAAGCCTAAACAATGGAAATCACCAAGGAATGGCCCCAGAATACAACAATATAAAAATGTTATCCAGTAAATAAATAACAAGATCACAAGTATAGGAAGCAGAAGAAAGAAACTCAGAGCTTGACTACAAAAGCATGGAATTAACACAATCTGTAAAAAATATAGAAAGAAAGTTCAGAAAGAAAGAATAAAGCCTCCAAGTAATATTCAATAATATCAAGAGACAGACCTTACACCTGAATGGTACGCAGAAGAAGAAAGGGAAATGTGGAAAACCTTAGAACAAGTATTCCAAGAAAATGTTACCCATCATGCTAGAAATGTGTTCATCCTAACACAAGAGATACAAATAACCCCTGCAAGACATCAAAGGGGAAGACCAACCCG
>NW_007196994.1:0-788 GCF_000164805.1 Carlito syrichta | reverse complement strand
CAGATAATTCCGCATGTTTCAAAAGAGACAATACTTAAAAAATCAGACGTAAGCTAAACAATGGAAATCACCAAGGAATGGCCCCCAGAATACAACAATATAAAAATGTTATCCAGTAAATAAATAACAAGATCACAAGTATAGGAAGCAGAAGAAAGAAACTCAGAGCTTGACTACAAAAGCATGGAATTAACACAATCTGTAAAAAATATAGAAAGAAAGTTCAGAAAGAAAGAATAAAGCCTCCAAGTAATATTCAATAATATCAAGAGACAGACCTTACACCTGAATGGTACGCAGAAGAAGAAAGGGAAATGTGGAAAACCTTAGAACAAGTATTCCAAGAAAATGTTACCCATCATGCTAGAAATGTGTTCATCCTAACACAAGAGATACAAATAACCCCTGCAAGACATCAAAGGGGAAGACCAACCCCTAGACACAGAATAATTTGCCTACACAAAGTAGGTACAAAGAATCCTAAAGGCAGTGAGAGAGAAAAGTCAGACTACCTACTGGGAAGACTAATCAGAATAGCCCATAGACCTATCATCAGAAACACTACAAGCTACAAGGGACTGGAATCCAATTTTTTAAAGTTCTCAAAGATAAAAAATTTAACCAAGAATTTCCCACTCAACCAAGCTCAACTTCATCAGCAATGGAGAATTAAAATCCTTCTCAGACATCCAATCCCTAAGAGATTATGCAGGTTTCAGACAAGCTCTACAGGAGACACAAAAAAAGATATTAAGCCCAGAAGAAAGAAAACAAAAGAATGACCACGA
>NW_007196993.1:0-785 GCF_000164805.1 Carlito syrichta | reverse complement strand
TCAGCCTTCCAAGTGTCTGGAACTTTGTTGAGCTCAGGGAGAAACGAACTGAACATGCACCACAGGGAGGAGAGTTTGATGGCACCTTTTTTTCCAAGTTGATGGGCGGGTGTCAGACAGGCCTGTTAGCGTCCTCTTGAGCCACAGCGCCATCGTGAGGAAATAGTTTCACAGATGAGTCGGACAGACCTTTGCCTGCCCTAGCCTTTGAGGAAGCAAGGGTTGAACAGAACTGGCAGAACCCAGAGCAAGATGCAGACATTTGGGGAATTTCTGAGGACTGAGGGATCGAGACTGAGTCAGCAGCTTCCAAGAGGTCTCAGCACAGACAGGAGGGGGAAAGGGTTTCAGTTTCCTCAGAGTTTGAGCAGTTCTAGAGCATACCATTTGCAGTCAAGATCAGGCCTTGTGGTATTTACCATAGAAACAGGGTACGAGGAGTTGTAGGCATCTTGTTTCTTTTTTTGTGTGAATTCTCACTCTTGTCGCCCAGGCTAGAGTGCAGTGAGGTGCTCATGGGCATCGCAGACTCCAACTGGTGGACTCAGGCTATGCCCCCGACTCACCCTTCCTGGTAGCTGGAAGGTCTTTGAGATGCACGCCACCGTGTCGGGCTCACAGGTTAACTGACAAATCATTCCAAGTTGTGCCTGAAAATGATAAGACCCACGACTAGTTATCACCTGGAGAACTGGCCATATACATGACCTGGCTCTATCCTCTTCCTGAGGCCTTTACTCCTGGATTGGCCTCCTTCTCTCCCAGCTAGGTTCTAGTAGTCGAAT
>NW_007196992.1:0-796 GCF_000164805.1 Carlito syrichta | reverse complement strand
GAACCCAGAGCAAGATGCAGACATTTGAGGGAATTTCTGAGGACTGAGGGATCGAGACTGAGTCAGCAGCTTCCAAGAGGTCTCAGCACAGACAGGAGGGGGAAAGGGTTTCAGTTTCCTCAGAGTTTGAGCACTTCTAGAGCATACCATTTGCAGTCAAGATCAGGCCTTGTGGTATTTACCATAGAAACAGGGTACGAGGAGTTGTAGGCATCTTGTTTCTTTTTTTGTGTGAATTCTCACTCTTGTCGCCCAGGCTAGAGTGCAGTGAGGTGCTCATGGGCATCGCAGACTCCAACTGGTGGACTCAGGCTATGCCCCCGACTCACCCTTCCTGGTAGCTGGAAGGTCTTTGAGATGCACGCCACCGTGTCGGGCTCACAGGTTAACTGACAAATCATTCCAAGTTGTGCCTGAAAATGATAAGACCCACGACTAGTTATCACCTGGAGAACTGGCCATATACATGACCTGGCTCTATCCTCTTCCTGAGGCCTTTACTCCTGGATTGGCCTCCTTCTCTCCCAGCTAGGTTCTAGTAGTCTGAATTCAGTTTTCCATCTAAGACTGAAAAGTCTTTTGGCTAAAGCCAAGTAGCTCTTAAGCTGATGCCAAAGCATCAGAAAACAGTCTTCTTTATCCTCCTACAGCATACTCATAACTGGGACCTGTGATTGGTCAAGTTTTTCTTCCACAGCCACTGGATGCTAGAGTCCAGCATCTTAACTTGAGAAGCAAAGGCATAATGGGCAATCTACTCTTTGTTTCTGTCCCTGTCCTCTCTTCTACTCCCTGA
>NW_007196991.1:0-843 GCF_000164805.1 Carlito syrichta | reverse complement strand
TACAGCATACTCATAACTGGGACCTGTGATTGGTCAAGTTTTTCTTCCACAGCCACTGGATGCTAGAGTCCAGCATCTTAACTTGAGAAGCAAAGGCATAATGGGCAATCTACTCTTTGTTTCTGTCCCCGTCCTCTCTTCTACTCCCCTGAATGGCTGCAGACTTGATTTGGTCAGAATATACCTTGTCATGTGTTCCCTTTTCTTCAATTCACTACTATCTTTCCTCTTTTGAACCAAAATTGAGCTGGGTGCTATGAGGCAACACAGTCCCACTGACTGGTTCAGTTCCTCTGAATAACAACGTGAGGAAGCTTTCCACAGGAGCAAGGAGGATTTGTTAAGGCTACTAAATGTTACAAAGGACGGTTGGAGATGCGCTCCCGGTGCCAACACCAAGACAAAAGGCAAGGAATGAAATCACCATTAACAGCAAGGGATCCTGATGAAAGAGATGCTGAGATGGTAACCCTTCACTCGATCCACATCCTCCTAGCCAAGTCATGGCCCACTGCATAGGACAGTGGGTATGTGACTTCTACCTTTGAGCCTCTCTCTTCCACACCGAAAGGCACATTTCATAAACTCCTTCAATGTACTGTTGGAGAGCACGAATCTGCTAAACTGTGTTTGTTCACTTTTGAATTCAGGTTTAAATTGTTCACTTTTGAGTACATACTTTTACAAAAAGTGAAAAGTGTTGGAAAAACATGGGAGGAGGAAGACAGGTCAGAAAGAAGAAGAGGAAGCATATATCTACGATGTTTTGATATCCCTTAGCTTAGATTCCCCCCATCTCCACAATGTACAGGGTAGATTGAGATAACTGCTGTTACGTGGCGA
>NW_007196990.1:0-823 GCF_000164805.1 Carlito syrichta | reverse complement strand
ATATGATTTCCTTTTATCATCATGCCGTTCAGTGAATGCTGGTGTGTGAATGACTGAGTGGAAAAGGGAGAGTCATGCTGTCTTGTCCCCTACTGAGTTGGTAGCAGATTCAGGACAGGGTTTTGAGTCTTCTACTCCCTAGTACACTATTAGCCCTAAACTCCAAGAAGTTGATAGGGTTTGTCATTCTTTTTCACAAGGGGACATTTTTTTTCACAGCATAAGAAGAAAGCTAACTGGAATTAACTTATACTTTATTTAAAAAATCAGTGCATGCCTAGAGGCCAAATAATAGAGTTGTCAAACTATTAGAAATTTTCTAAATCAGAATTAAAACAAATACCAAGGAAAAATAAATATGCCCTTCTGAGCTGTGTGTGATTGGGTTCAGAGAAAACTTCCTAATTTTATTTGCTTTCATTTTTATGCTACTTCACAATCACCCCAAGTTGCTAGGTAACAAAATTATTATGGAACCGGCTCAGAATTTGCTGTATAGTAATCAGTCTTCATGACTGAAAACACAGAGCGAATGTCAATGAGGGAGAAAGGTTTTATTCTCCTGAATCTAGATAAAGCACATGAAAATTTGCTTCTGTCCACAGGAGATTCTTACTCCTTGTCAAAGGAACAATAGGCGACATTTTTAAAAATATGATCTTTGTGCACGTTGCTAGGTTATTTCATTTTCAGCCTTTTTCTTTACAATGTAAAATCACTTAAAAAATACCAAGAGAGATAAGCAATATGGAGTAGTGAAAATGGAAATCTGATAGTGTCATTAAAGCATTGATTATAGTAATAAATATATTAGATTACATGA
>NW_007196989.1:0-740 GCF_000164805.1 Carlito syrichta | reverse complement strand
AAGGAGTAGGGAAAATGGAAATCTGATAGTGTCATTAAAGCATTGACTATAGTAATAAATATATTAGATTACATGAAGATAAAAGATATTTGAATACTAACCAAGAAAGGGCTCCAGTCAGTCACAAACTACAGTGAGACACTGCTAGTTTTAAAATCTCCTTTTTATTTTTTCTGAGTTTCTCAAAGTGGCAATTTAGTGCTGACCCTTAAAATGTTTTTTGCTGAGTGAAATAATTTTCCCCGAACTATGAACACACGTTCTGCTCTTATTTATTTATTTATTTATTTATTTATTTTAGTTGGAGTCTCACTCTTTCGCCCAGACTGGAGTGCAGTGGCCGCTTCCAGCCACCGCAGCCTCGACCTGCTGGGCTCCGACGATCCTTCCACCTCAACCTTCCAAGTAGCCGGAATTACAGGCACGCGCTACCACGCCCGGCTAATTTTTTTATTTATTTTAGAAATGAGGTCTTGCCTGCCCAGGCAGGTCTTGAACCCGCGGGCTCAGGCAATCCACTCACCTCAGCCTCCCAAAGGCACAGGATTACAGGTTAAGCCACCAAGCCCGGCTTCTACTCTTACTGATGGTGTGCTTCGCTGTACCCCTCCCTGTGTCATGTTTGACCCAGATTACAGCAGTTTAGCTGTGCATCTCTAGAGACACTTTGGGATTTCTTGTAAACAGACTCTTGAGAGTTTACCTGGGGAACATCACAACGCTGCCTAGTTACTCTGGTG
>NW_007196988.1:0-827 GCF_000164805.1 Carlito syrichta | reverse complement strand
TCCTCCAACGTGATGCAGGCGTTGTGAGAGCAAGGTCCGGGTCTGACTTGTTCACTCCTGCAAGCCCAGTGCCTAGAACCATGCCTGGCATTAAGAAGGTACTCAAAAAATAATTTAAGTGAATGGTTCATCCCCAGGCATCACTGTTGGCAGCAACTTCTTGGACAGAGGATGATATTTTTGCTTATTTATCTTGTATATGTAGATTTAGTCACAAAAACTGCTAGACTGCATGGTTGCCCTTTATAATTTGTCATTCTAATTTGTTGACCAAGAAATGATATCAGTTTTGTGTTGAGTCAATTTCAGAAATGGACACTGATATTATGTGCTACTGTCCTTTACCTTTCTACTTAGTGTTCTTTCCACGATGTTTTTTTTTTTCTTAATAAACTGGGGATGCTTTTGTGTTCCTCATAATTTTCTAGGTGACTAAAGATGACACATATATTTGCTAGCAAAGTTTTATAGACTGAATAGACAAACTAGTAGAATTGACTTTCTGGAGTAAACCATTTATTTCTTTAAAAAGTTACAGCGATTTCTAGGATTTGGTACCTTTAAACTGTTTTTTAGAACCTAAGGAGTTGTAGTTTTCATTCAATGCAATGATCCTTGAAATCTGGTTGTATCCTTGAATAAAATTATAATAGACTTAAAATGTTTTGTTTTCTTATTTGATGTGAAATTATTTATGGCAGTTCAAGATATATCTTTTTGAAATAAACAACCTTGTCTGAAAAATTGTCATACTATAATAAGTTTTTTAAACCTTTGTACATGAAAGACAGCAGAGAATATATCTAAGACCTGGCAAACCTCCTGGC
>NW_007196987.1:0-701 GCF_000164805.1 Carlito syrichta | reverse complement strand
CTGTCTGGCTCCTGGCCGGTCTTCAAAGCTTGCAGCTTGACTTTTAAAAGGAAATATCTTTTAACTGCTACCAACCCCCCTTTTTTCACATCATTCCCCCCTTGATGTTTGATTTTTTATAGATTTAAAGCACCATTATTTTTAATTTGTTGCATTAACATTATATGGGCTGCAGTTTTTTGTTAAACAACTTTTTACAAACTTAGAAATGGCGTTTATAATTATTGGGACTATGCAAGGGAGGATAAGACAGGATTTTATCAATAGGAGTATAAATTTAATAATATACTTAAGTTTTTCTATACCCGAGAACATGTTTTTAAATTAATTGCTGATTTTTATGTGTTGCCAGATTTGCACTGGGACAAGAGCAAGTTTTTTTTTTTTTTTTAACATTGGTGGCTATATCAATTATTATCTATTTGTAAACAACAGTTAGAGTTATTAAATTTATCACATACTTTTTTCTTTTCACCAGCAGGTAGTTCAAAGCTAAGTGGTTTTGATAACTAGCTGTGCGCATTTGGGCTTGCTGCTGAGGAACAAGCTCAAAACCCGTGACTGTTTGATTAGTTCTAATTTTTAAGACAGTTTGTAACCTGATAATGTTATTTAGGCATGCAGCATTTTTGACACTCATCTTGTGTCCATGAGGCTGGGCCATAAGTATTCATAACTTTCTGCGGTGGCATCCAAAAAAC
>NW_007196986.1:0-764 GCF_000164805.1 Carlito syrichta | reverse complement strand
CACATGTACATGGGCCATCTACAGAGAAAGGGGGCTACTGACAGCAGAAGGGAAAATTATTAAAAATAAGGCTGAGATCCTTAACTTATTACTGCCCTCTGGTTACCTAAGGCAGTAGCCATCATTCATTGCCAGGGCACCAGACTGCGGACACGCCGGTAGCCAGGGGCAATCGCTTGGCAGATTTAAAAGCAAAGGAGGCAGCTCTTTCCCTGAACCATGTCTTAGTGACCTCACCGCCAGATCCAGGGTCACCAGTATTGCCAAAGAGCCCAGAATACACAGAGGAAGATTTGAACTGGATTAAACGACAACCAATGGTGCAGTGCTTGCATGGTTGGTGGAGGGCGGCAGACTGCAGCGTAATTTTACCAGAAAAATAAGGACAACGGCTTCTCACAAAAATGCACATGAGTACACACATGGGAATAAAAAAGATGAGAGACCTAATACGCCATGCAAAGATAACCATCAAAGACTCACACTACAAAATTGCACAAATCGTAGACAAGTGCCACGCTTGCCGGGTAACTAATGCCTCTACACACAAATCTAACCCAGGAACCAGGTTTAGAGGAGACCGGCCAGGAGCATACTGGGAAGTAGACTTCATGGAAGTGAAGCCTGGAAAATATGGTTACAAGTATTTACTGGTGTTTATAGATATTTTTCAGGTTGGACTGAGGCGTTTCCCACGAAACATGAAACGGCTCAAATAGCAGCCAAGAAGCTCCTAGAAGACATCATGCCAAGGTATGGATTCC
>NW_007196985.1:0-783 GCF_000164805.1 Carlito syrichta | reverse complement strand
CAGGATCGGAAGAAGTGAAGAAAGACACGTAAGAAAGATTGCCTAAGGAGTACTGATAGCTACACAGACACAGGTCAATAAAATCGAGAGACAGTGTAGGTCAGAAGGTCAACAACAGACGTGATCTAAACTAACAGTTACAATGATAAAATCATAAGTCAAAATAAGCAAAAGGGAGAAGTGCAAGAGGGAAAACAGATATACATACCAACTATCAGGTGAGAGAGAGACACAGGGCTGGGAAGAAGTGAAAAAAGACAGGTAAGAAAGATTCCCTAAAGAATACTGATAGCTAAACAGAGATAGGCCAAAAAAATCAAGAAACAGTATAAGTCAGAAGGTAAACACCAAACATAATCTAGACCAACAGTTTCAATGATAAAATCATAGGTCAAAATAAGCGATCAGACTAGAGTCACTTCTGTGATCTCTGATTCCAGCCTCTCCCTTTTGTTTTTCATTGCAGCATAGGGGTGGGGCTTTGTCTCCTGTTTCACACTGTTGCCTTAGGAGCTGAGGTAAAGTTTGTTGCTAGGTGGGCGGGGCAATGGAAGTCTCTGCCTGGAGAATGGCAAGGCAGTTTAAGCAGATCTGTTTTTCTCCGCTTGTCTGGGTCCTCTGGCTTGGGGTCTCATGCTGAGTGCCTCAGCCAGGGTGGACCCGGAGTTCCAGATCTCCAAAGTTCCAAAAGGCAGGCTGTAAATGACGAGAGTAGCACTGGGACCCTACAGAGTATTCAGCCAGTAATGAAACCGGTGTCTCTGAGGGGCGGGCGCTCAGAGC
>NW_007196984.1:0-839 GCF_000164805.1 Carlito syrichta | reverse complement strand
CCAGACACAGGTCAATAAAATCGAGAGACAGTGTAGGTCAGAAGGTCAACAACAGACGTGATCTAAACTAACAGTTACAATGATAAAATCATAAGTCAAAATAAGCGAAAGGGAGAAGTGCAAGAGGGAAAACAGATATACATACCAACTATCAGGTGAGAGAGAGACACAGGGCTGGGAAGAAGTGAAAAAAGACAGGTAAGAAAGATTCCCTAAAGAATACTGATAGCTAAACAGAGACAGGCCAAAAAAATCAAGAAACAGTATAAGTCAGAAGGTAAACACCAAACGTAATCTAGACCAACAGTTTCAATGATAAAATCATAGGTCAAAATAAGCGATCAAACTAGAGTCACTTCTGTGATCTCCGATTCCAGCCTCTCCCTTTTGTTTTTCGTTGCAGCATAGGGGTGGGGCTTTGTCTCCTGTTTCACACTGTTGCCTTAAAAGCTGAGGTAAAGTTTGTTGCTAGGTGGGCGGGGCAATGGAAGTCTGCCTGGAGAATGGCAAGGCAGTTTAAGCAGGTCTGTTTTTCTCCGCTTGTCTGGGTCCTCTGGGTTGGGGGTCTCACGCTGTGTGCCTCAGCCAGGGTGGACCCGGAGTTCCAGAGCTCCAAAGTTCCAAAAGGCAGGCTGTAAATGACGAGAGTGGCACTGGGTCCCTACAGAGTATTCAGCCAGTAATGGAACCGGTGTCTCTGAGGGGCGGGCGCTCAGAGCCTCCCTGTGCGACCTGCGGTGCCGGGTGCCGGGTGCCGGGCGGGGAGAGAGCTGGAGGGAGCAGGGACCCAAAACTTCCCCGCACGCTGCAATACCTGGCCTTAGGAAATGAGGTAAAGT
>NW_007196983.1:0-750 GCF_000164805.1 Carlito syrichta | reverse complement strand
GAGAGAGAGACACAGGGCTGGGAAGAAGTGAAAAAAGACAGGTAAGAAAGATTCCTAAAGAATACTGATAGCTAAACAGAGACAGGCCAAAAAAATCAAGAAACAGTATAAGTCAGAAGGTAAACACCAAACGTAATCTAGACCAACAGTTTCAATGATAAAATCATAGGTCAAAATAAGCCATCAAACTAGAGTCACTTCTGTGATCTCCGATTCCAGCCTCTGCCTTTTGTTTTTCGTTGCAGCATAGGGGTGGGGCTTTGTCTCCTGTTTCACACTGTTGCCTTAGGAGCTGAGTTAAGTTTGTTGCTAGGTGGGCGGGGCAATGGGAGTCTGCCTGGAGAATGGCAAGGCAGTTTAAGCAGGTCTGTTTTTCTCTGCTTGTCTGGGTCCTCTGGGTTGGGGTCTGACGCTGTGTGCCTCAGCCAGGGTGGACCCGGAGTTCCAGAGCTCCAAAGTTCCAAAAGGCAGGCTGTAAATGATGAGAGTGGCACTGGGTCCCTACAGAGTATTCAGCCAGTAATGGAACCGGTGTCTCTGAGGGGCGGGCGCTCAGAGCCTCCCTGTGCGACCTGCGGTGCCGGGTGCCGGGTGCCGGCCGGGGAGAGAGCTGGAGGGAGCAGGGACCCAAAACTTCCCCGCACGCTGCAATACCTGGCCTTAGGAAATGAGGTAAAGTTTGTTGCTGGGTGGGCAGGGCAATGGAAGTCTCTTCCTGGAGAATGGCAAGGCAGTTTAAGCAGATCTGTT
>NW_007196982.1:0-816 GCF_000164805.1 Carlito syrichta | reverse complement strand
TCCAAAACTGTAACACATATTATTGAAATGATTCTTAAATTGTGCTTATTTTTTATTTGCAATGACATATGAGTAAGTAAGATCTCAGAAAGTTTTATGTAGGACCTAAAGGTCAAAATTTTAACCTTGGAATGAACACTAGTTTAATGTATTTATCTTAGAGACACTTAAGACTGAGTTTTCTGTCTGAGAGACACCAAACATTTCTTAAGTAAATCTTGAAAGGTTTGAGCCAGTGTTCCTGGACCAGAAAATTCTTAAAAATTGAAACTAATACATAGGAAAAACCATTTTTTTAACCCAGTTTCTGTTCTGAAATGTTTGGCAAATTATTTTTCCCTTCACTATTCTTTCCTCTATTGGGACATACAAAGTCTGGGGTGCGGGGGGCCAGCCCCTGCAAATTTTGGGGAGTCCCTTGTAAGATGTGGTGGCGTCGGCGAATCTGTAGGGATAGATATTAAAAGAAAGAAAGATGAAAGGATAGATATAAAGAGGAAGAAAGAGAAAGAAAGTGGACAACTGTTCAGTGAAATGAGCAGAAGCCATTTATTGAAAGTTACAGCAGGTATTTATCCCCAAATTTTACACAGGCAGTCTCATAAGTCTTTCACGTGAACACAAAGCCAGGTGCGGGGGGGGGCATCCCCTACCCACCAGATACTTAGGTGTGAGGAGGAACAAACCCCAAGATTGTCTCATTGTTCCCTTTGCTAGTTAATGTTCTTCAAAAGCAGTGTAACAATCCTTACTAGCCTAATGATGCTCTGATTATCAATAACTTCTAGAGCTCACACAAAACCCATGATGACTATG
>NW_007196981.1:0-1539 GCF_000164805.1 Carlito syrichta | reverse complement strand
TACAATAAATCAAAAGATCAGCTGGGCATGGTAGCGCATGCCTGTAATTCCAGCTACTTGGAAGGCTGAGGTGGAAGGATCACCAGAGCTAGCAGGTTGAGGCTATGGTGGCTGGGACTGCACTCCAGTCTGGGCAACAAAGTGAGACTCCAACTCAAAACAAACAAAACAAAACAAAAAAAAAAACAGTGCTCAAAGTTTCTACCTTAGGGTAGAGCAAAGTATACTTATAGTAAGTAGAAAGAAACAAATAATAGTATGGAATAAGAATATAAATAATAAGATAGAAAAGTGATGACAAGAGAAATTAATAACATCAAATAAACTTGGTTTTTAAGAAAGATGAATAAAATTGGTAATCCCCTAGCCAGACTGATTTAGAAAAGGAGAGAGAAAGCACACATCTCCAATGTCAAGAGTGAAAATGGGAATATCTTCATAGACCTAACAAACACCAAAATGACTTTAGGCACTGGATATTCCTTGGCTACAGTTCTCCAACAGTGAAGTGAGGGAAACGAGCAGGGCTTGGAAGGGAGGGGAAGGGAAGGAAGCTCTCAAAAAACCTATGGTGTGCTTATTGCTCTGCTGGAAACTGTACATTCTTTTGTTTAATATTCATACCCTCTTAAAGAAATGACTGTTATCCTCATTTTTATAGATTGGGAAATTGAGGCTCAGGGAGGGTAATTAATTTGCCAAAGGCTAGATAGCACACATGTAAAGGAACCAGAAACTGTTACCACACCTGTCTCCAAAGGCCATATGCTTCCTTGATTCTTTTTAAATGTACTGTAAAAATAGCAGTAACAGATCCACCAAAGGAAGAGCAAAGTCTTGTGATGTCAGTTCATTAAGGCTACTCTAACAAAATACCACTGACTGGGTAGCTTATTAAATTCAGAAACCTATTTCTCACAGCTCTGGAGGCTGGGAAGTAGAAGATCAAGGATCTGGCAGCTTCCTGGTTCTTAGAAAACTGTCTTTTTGCTGTGACCTCAAACAGTGGAAGGAAGAAGGAAGTTCTCTAGGATCTCCTTTATAAAGGATAATCTAATTCATAAGGGCTCTGCCCTCTTGACCTAATCACTTCTCAAAGGCCCTAGCTCTGTCTATTACCTTGGAGGTTAGGTTTCAACATATGAATTTGGAGGGGGACGCAAACATTTAGCCTATGGCGTGGGGCTATGTGAATCTTGACCAGTGTAGATGTTACTCAGAAGACCCTGATCACCATATTGTTTTCTCTTTTTAATTGAATCTTAAATACAATAATTTTTTAAAGTTTTGTATTCTCAAAACCGATTTTTTTCTGTTTGCACTGTGAAATCCATTTAAATTACGCAGAAGCTTTTTACAAAACAAATGATTTGCTTTGACACAAAGAAGAAAATGACTTTCTCTTCATTGATATTAATAGTCTTTTAGTAATAAAATGTTTATTATTTGAAGAGAGGGAGAGTACTTCTCTGAAAAATAGATTTCAATTTGTATTTTGCTGGAAATGGTGATTAAAAATGCCCATTAAGTTATGTGTAG
>NW_007196980.1:0-765 GCF_000164805.1 Carlito syrichta | reverse complement strand
ACCTCAACAGTGGAAGGAAGAAGGAAGTTCTCTAGGATCTCCTTTATAAAGGATAATCTAATTCATAAGGGCTCTGCCCTCTTGACCTAATCACTTCTCAAAGGCCCTAGCTCTGTCTATTACCTTGGAGGTTAGGTTTCAACATATGAATTTGGAGGGGGACGCAAACATTTAGCCTATGGCGTGGGGCTATGTGAATCTTGACCAGTGTAGATGTTACTCAGAAGACCCTGATCACCATATTGTTTTCTCTTTTTAATTGAATCTTAAATACAATAATTTTTTAAAGTTTTGTATTCTCAAAACCGATTTTTTTCTGTTTGCACTGTGAAATCCATTTAAATTACGCAGAAGGTTTTTACAAAACAAATGATTTGCTTTGACACAAAGAAGAAAATGACTTTCTCTTCATTGATATTAATAGTCTTTTAGTAATAAAATGTTTATTATTTGAAGAGAGGGAGAGTACTTCTCTGAAAAATAGATTTCAATTTGTATTTTGCTGGAAATGGTGATTAAAAATGCCCATTAAGTTATGTGTAACTCTTTTTTCTGGTAGTATTACAAAAAATGAGACTTTTAAAAAATGACTAGTCCCTCATTGTGTCCAGCAAGTAGATTGGGTCAACAAAAGATGATTTCCATTTATAGAATACAGAGTATTTCCAAACTTGTGTAAAAAAAAGTGAAAGGTAAAGCAGAGTATGCTTTTGTAGGTATTCTTCTGCAGTTTGATTCAATTTATAAAGTTTAAGTATTTACATC
>NW_007196979.1:0-748 GCF_000164805.1 Carlito syrichta | reverse complement strand
TCATAAGGGCTCTGCCCTCTTGACCTAATCACTCTCAAAGGCCCTAGTTCTGTCTATTACCTTGAAGGTTAGGTTTCAACATATGAATTTGGAGGGGGACACAAACATTTAGCCTATGGCGTGGGGCTATGTGAATCTTGACCAGTGTAGATGTTACTCAGAAGACCCTGATCACCATATTGTTTTCTCTTTTTAATTGAATCTTAAATACAATAATTTTTTAAAGTTTTGTATTATCAAAACCGATTTTTTTCTGTTTGCACTGTGAAATCCATTTAAATTACGCAGAAGGTTTTTACAAAACAAATGATTTGCTTTGACACAAAGAAGAAAATGACTTTCTCTTCATTGATATTAATAGTCTTTTAGTAATAAAATATTTATTATTTGAAGAGAGGGAGAGTACTTCTCTGAAAAATAGATTTTAATTTGTATTTTGCTGGAAATGGTGATTAAAAAATGCCCATTAAGTTATGTGTAACTCTTTTTTCTGGTAGTATTAGAAAAAATGAGACTTTTTAAAAATGACTAGTCCCTCATTGTGTCCAGCAAGTAGATTGGGTCAACAAAAGATGATTTCCATTTTTAGAATATAGAGTATTTCCAAACTTGTGTAAAAAAAAAGTGAAAGGTAAAGCAGAGTATGCTTTTGTAGGTATTCTTCTGCAGTTTGATTCAATTTATAAAGTTTAAGTATTTACCTCAGGTGCTTCAGGAATTCATCTCAGAACACATGTAAAGCTCATGT
>NW_007196978.1:0-756 GCF_000164805.1 Carlito syrichta | reverse complement strand
GCTTTTACTATTTTGAGGTATGTTCCCCGTATGCCTAGATGTTCAAGGGTTTTTATCAAGAAGGGGTGCTGGATTTTATCAAAAGCTTTTTCTGCATCTAATGATATGATCATGTGGTTTTTGTTTTGACATCTGTTGATGTATTTAATTACATTTATGGTTTTACGAATATTGAACCAGCCTTGCATGCCAGGAATGAAGCCTACTTGGTCATGATGGATGATTTTTGAGATGTATTGCTGAATCCGGTTTGCTAGGATCTTGTTGAGAATTTTAGCATCTATGTTCATCAAAGATATTGGCCTGTAGTTCTCTTTCTTTGTTGGATCTTTACCTGGTTTGGGTATCAATGTGATGTTGGCTTCGTAAAATGATTTGGGGAGAGTTCCATCTTTTTCAATCGCCTGGAATACCTTCAGTAGGATTGGTATCAGCTCCTCCTTAAATGTCTTGTAGAATTCTGCTGGAAAGCCATCTGGACCAGGGCTTTTTTTTGTAGGAAGTTTTCTTATTACGTGGTCGATTTCCTTGATTGTTATTGGTTTATTTAGGGTCTCAATTTCTTCTTGTTCCAACCTAGGTAGGTTGTGTGATGTCAGAAAGTCTTCCATTTCCTTCTGGTTTTCAAGTTTGTTTCCATACAAGTGTACGTAGTAGTCTCTAATGATCTTTTGTATTTCTTCAGGGTCAGATGTGACTTCATCTTTTGTGTTCTGATTATGCTTATTTGGTTTTTTTCTCGTTTTTTCTTGGTCG
>NW_007196977.1:0-800 GCF_000164805.1 Carlito syrichta | reverse complement strand
CTGAGACACCGGGACCAGTTGAAGTTAATTTCTTAAAAGCCTGTGGGCCGCCAGGAGTACGTGGGCAAATTATGGGCAGTAGCAATGACAGCAGTGACCTGCAGTGCTCCCCCATTGCTGCCAGATATCATCCAATTGTGGGAAGTAACTGCACAGAGAAGGATGAGACAGAGTTAGAAAGTCACATTCAGGTGGAATTAGCCCACTAATGGTAGGTCCAGGGGCGCAGAGGGGCTCGTGGTCCATCCCCCAGAAATCCTGATTTCTGGCACACAGAAAAAAAATGCCCTGAAGCCTTCCAGAGGGATTATGCCCTCAGTAGTCCTGGGAGCATACCTTGAGAAGCTCTCACACTCACATACTGAGCCTGAAAAGCAGTTGGAGAAAGTTGCTTAAAAAGGCCTCACCCCCATCCTTGTCTGGGGTCAACCATGAAAGAGTAATCTTGGTCTCTCTGCTTTTTATTTCTGAGTTGGAGTCTCACTCTGTAGCCCAGGCTGGAGTACAGTGGCATGTTCCCGACCACAGCAGCCTCAACCTGCTGGGCTCTGGCAATCTGGCAATCTTCCACCTCAGCCTTTCAAGTATCAGTAACTACAGCTGTGTGCTACCACACCCAGCTAATTTTTTAAAATTTTTTTTAGTTGGAATCTCACTCTGTCGCTCAGACTGGAGTGCAGTGGCCGCTTCCGACCTGCTGGGCTCCGGCGATCCTTCCGCCTCCAAGTAGTTAATTTTTGATTATTGTTGAGATGAGGGTTCGCCAAGTTGCCCGGGCCCGGTCTTGAACTTGTGGGCTC
>NW_007196976.1:0-1271 GCF_000164805.1 Carlito syrichta | reverse complement strand
GGCTCGTGGTCCATCCCCCAGAAATCCTGATTTCTGGCACACAGAAAAAAAATGCCCTGAAGCCTTCCAGAGGGATTATGCCCTCAGTAGTCCTGGGAGCATACCTTGAGAAGCTCTCACACTCACATACTGAGCCTGAAAAGCAGTTGGAGAAAGTTGCTTAAAAAGGCCTCACCCCCATCCTTGTCTGGGGTCAACCATGAAAGAGTAATCTTGGTCTCTCTGCTTTTTATTTCTGAGTTGGAGTCTCACTCTGTAGCCCAGGCTGGAGTACAGTGGCATGTTCCCGACCACAGCAGCCTCAACCTGCTGGGCTCTGGCAATCTGGCAATCTTCCACCTCAGCCTTTCAAGTATCAGTAACTACAGCTGTGTGCTACCACACCCAGCTAATTTTTAAAAATTTTTTTTAGTTGGAATCTCACTCTGTCGCTCAGACTGGAGTGCAGTGGCCGCTTCCGACCTGCTGGGCTCCGGCGATCCTTCCGCCTCCAAGTAGTTAATTTTTGATTATTGGTTGAGATGAGGGCTCGCCAAGTTGCCCGGGCCGGTCTTGAACTTGTGGGCTCAGGCAATCCACTCACCTCAGCCTCCCATATAGCTGGGATGACAGGCTGAGCCACCAAGCCTGGCCTGCCTTTTTTCAAAAACATAACCTGTTTCTCCCTCTCACACCTTTCTGCAACATATTCTTAAGAAAAATTCACATATCCAGCAAAGCTGAGAGAATTGAGCAGCGAACCCCTTTCTGCCCACCTACAGATTCTGCCATTAATCATTCCCCAGTCTTCTCCCACGGTTTTTAAACTCAACATCTTCAATTTTTTTCTTTCTGGGTATAAATATTTGCGGAGGCTCCAGGAGGTAAATATCGATACTTTGAAAGCAATTGTTGCCCAAGTCTTGAGTTCCCTTCTGCTACATAAGCCACCATGATTCCACACCCACCTTTCATAGGCAGATGCATGATTGAGCATCAGGACATTTTCATCCTTTCTTTCTTTTCCTGAATTTTATACAGCCACTTTCTCCAAAGAATTTTATCTTAAAGTTTTAGACTTGTTTGTTCACGGACCTTTTATTAATCAGCTTGGTGCACTTATGTGCAAGAAATATGTACATCAGTCGACTTTTAGAACATTTCCTGTGACCTCAAGTTGTTAAGTGCTTCAAAAAAAAATCGCTTCTGAGTTGAAAAGGTGGTGGAATCATTGCTGGGCACAGTTGATCACAAATTAAATGTGGTACCATTTTTTTTTTCTGCCGTGGTTG
>NW_007196975.1:0-801 GCF_000164805.1 Carlito syrichta | reverse complement strand
CACTCACCTCAGCCTCCCATATAGCTGGGATGACAGGCTGAGCCACCAAGCCTGGCCTGCCTTTTTTCAAAAACATAACCTGTTTCTCCCTCTCACACCTTTCTGCAACATATTCTTAAGAAAAATTCACATATCCAGCAAAGCTGAGAGAATTGAGCAGCGAACCCCTTTCTGCCCACCTACAGATTCTGCCATTAATCATTCCCCAGTCTTCTCCCATGGTTTTTAAACTCAACATCTTCAATTTTTTTCTTTCTGGGTATAAATATTTGCGGAGGCTCCAGGAGGTAAATATCGATACTTTGAAAGCAATTGTTGCCCAAGTCTTGAGTTCCCTTCTGCTACATAAGCCACCATGATTCCACACCCACCTTTCATAGGCAGATGCATGATTGAGCATCAGGACATTTTCATCCTTTCTTTCTTTTCCTGAATTTTATACAGCCACTTTCTCCAAAGAATTTTATCTTAAAGTTTTAGACTTGTTTGTTCACGGACCTTTTATTAATCAGCTTGGTGCACTTCTGTGCAAGAAATATGTACATCAGTCGACTTTTAGAACATTTCCTGTGACCTCAAGTTGTTAAGTGCTTCAAAAAAAAAATCGCTTCTGAGTTGAAAAGGTGGTGGAATCATTGCTGGGCACAGTTGATCACAAATTAAATGTGGTACCATTTTTTTTTTTCTGCCGTGGTTGAAGGGACGAGTCACCGGAGTCACCCGGTGTCTTTGTTGTTTTAATTAAAGCCACACATGAACTGCCCCCTTTGTTCTGTATCCCATCACCTGGGGTTGTACCCC
>NW_007196974.1:0-728 GCF_000164805.1 Carlito syrichta | reverse complement strand
AAAAGAGCCGGGCTCCGTGACTCAGCCTGTAATTCCAGCGCTTTGGGAGGCTGAGGTGAGTGGATTGCCTGAGCCCGCGGGTTCAAGACCCACCTGGGCAACTTGACGAGACCTCATCTCTACAATAAATCAAAAAAATTGCCGGGTGTGGTAGTGCGCACCTGTAATTCCAGCTACTTGGAAGGCTGGGGCGGAAGTATCACTGGAACTCAACAGGCCAAGCTGTGGTGGCCGGGAGTGGCCACTGCACTCCAGTCCGGGTGACAGAGTGAGACTCCAACTCAAAAAAAAAGAAGAAGCAAATTAAAATACCTCGTGAGCAGCTCTAAATGGCCGATATTCCTGAAAATGGCCAACATATCTATATTTCACAATAGAAATGCAGGTCTCCTCAAGTAGGTTTCTGTGACTCAGTGTTTCATCTCATGCCTAATTTTTATTGCAAGAACTTTCTCTCTCTTTGCCATTGGCTTTAGTGAGGTGGCTATGTGGTCCTTGCAAATTTCATTAATCTAGGGGTGTCACTGAGCCCTGTCAATAACTGAGTTCTTAGTCTATGTGACTGTAGAAGCAACAGATCTCTTAGCTCAGCCACTGAGTTGGGGTTCAGTGAACACTTGTAGAATTTGCTCATCGTTTTAATTTTTTTGAGTCAGAGTCTCACTCTGTCACCCAGGCTGGAGTGCAGTGGCACAATCCCAGCCTCAACATGCTGGGCTCAGTGATCC
>NW_007196973.1:0-747 GCF_000164805.1 Carlito syrichta | reverse complement strand
CGGATCTGCCTGAGCCCGCGGGTTCAAGACCCACCTGGGCAACTTGACGAGACCTCATCTCTACAATAAATCAAAAAAATTGCCGGGTGTGGTAATGCGCACCTGTAATTCCAGCTACTTGGAAGGCTGGGGCGGAAGTATCACTGGAACTCAACAGGCCAAGCTGTGGTGGCCGGGAGTGGCCACTGCACTCCAGTCCGGGTGACAGAGTGAGACTCCAACTCAAAAAAAAAGAAGAAGCAAATTAAAATACCTCGTGAGCAGCTCTAAATGGCCGATATTCCTGAAAATGGCCAACATATCTATATTTCACAATAGAAATGCAGGTCTCCTCAAGTAGGTTTCTGTGACTCAGTGTTTCATCTCATGCCTAATTTTTATTGCAAGAACTTTCTCTCTCTTTGCCATTGGCTTTAGTGAGGTGGCTATATGGTCCTTGCAAATTTCATTAATCTAGGGGTGTCACTGAGCCCTGTCAATAACTGAGTTCTTAGTCTATGTGACTGTAGAAGCAACAGATCTCTTAGCTCAGCCACTGAGTTGGGGTTCAGTGAACACTTGTAGAATTTGCTCATCGTTTTAATTTTTTTGAGTCAGAGTCTCACTCTGTCACCCAGGCTGGAGTGCAGTGGCACAATCCCAGCCTCAACATGCTGGGCTCAGGTGATCCTTCTGCCTCAGCCTTCCAAGTAGCTGGAACCACGGGCCTGCACTACCATGCCTGTTTTTTTTTTTTTCATTGTAAAG
>NW_007196972.1:0-727 GCF_000164805.1 Carlito syrichta | reverse complement strand
AAAAGATACAGAAGGCCACTACATAATGATAAAAGGCTCAATCCATCAACAAGAAATATCTATCCTAAACATATATGCACCCAACATAACCTAGAAAGATCATCAGGACAAAAAATCAGCAAGGAGATCCGGAACCTCAATGTGACTTTGGACCAAAATGGGATTTAATTGATACCTACAGAACACTCCATCCAAAGACCACAGAATACACATTCTTTCTCATCACCACATGGAACATATTCTAAGATCGACCACATACTCGGCCATAAATCAAGCATAAGCAAATTTAAAAGGACCGAAATTCTACCAAACACCTTCTCAGACCACAGTGGAATAAAAATTAACATTGACACCAACAAAGTCCCCCCAAAACCCACAAAGACATGGACACTAAACAGCATGATGCTAAACAACTTTGGGTCAATGACGAAATCAAAACAGGGATCAAAAGATACCTGGAAACAAATGAAAATGAAGAAACATCTTACCAGAATCTCTGGGATGCCCTGAAAGCTGTAGTAAGAGGGGAATTTATATCCCTACAAACACACATGAAGAAAATGGAAGGAACAGAAATTCACAACCTAACAAGCCACCTAAAGAAGCTGGAAAAGCAAGACCACAAAAACCCTAATTTCAGCAGAAGAATCCAGATCACCAAAATAAAAGCCCAAATCCAGGACATAGAAGACAAAAAGATAATACAAAAAATCAATGAAACAAAAAG
>NW_007196971.1:0-943 GCF_000164805.1 Carlito syrichta | reverse complement strand
GCTGATGATCAGCGTTGTATATTAGGATCAGGAATTAGAAACTCTCATAGAAATTAGGATAGATATATAGGACTTTAGAATAGCCATTTTGTTAAGAGATTGTAGTCTATTGTTCCAAAAAGTGGCCCACCGTGAACCTTGGACTGGGCCACATCCTATAGAGTCCAGCGTGATCTTTGGACCAGGCCACATTCTTTAGGAATTGCTTTAAGCTATAATTAAGAGCTTCTGTAGCATTGTGTAAGTGGTATTAGCATAGAATAGAAAGGTAATAAAGTTTGTTAGTCATCATGGGTATTGAGTGAGCTTTAGAAGTTATTGATTATCAGAACATCATTAGGCTATTAGGGATTGTTGCACTGCTTTTGAAGAGCATTAACTAGCAAAGGAAACAATAAGACTATCTTGGGGTTTGTCTTTCCTCATACCTGAGAAAGCATCTGGTGTTTTGGGTATGCCCCTCCTGCACCTGGCTTCGTGTTCAATTGAAAGACTTGTGAGACTGTCTAAAATTTGGGGATAAATACCTTCTGTAACTTTCAATAAATGGCTTCTGCTCATTTCACTGAACAGTTGTCCACTTTCTTTCTTTCTCTTTCTTCCTCTTTATATCTATACTTCCATCTTTCTTTCTTTTAATATCTGTCCCCACAGATTCGCCGGCCCCACTACATCTTCCAAGGGACTATCCAAAACTTGCAGGGGCTGTCACTCCACCATAAACGAGTTAACTAGCTGTCTTAACGAGTTGATTAACGAGTTAGCTAGGTGATTTAAATTTTTGGCTGAGTAGTCGGAATACTTAGCTGGTTTAACACGTTGGCTGACTACTCGGTCGACTTCTTAGTTGCCTTACCAAGTCGGCCACTGGTCTGCCGACTAGTTATCTCGGTAAAAAGCTGACTAGCGAGCTGGTCCACTTGTTAGCAAGGTTAACTTGTTG
>NW_007196970.1:0-923 GCF_000164805.1 Carlito syrichta | reverse complement strand
ACTAAACATCAGGGAAGACAAGGGAAATGTAGGCTTAGTTCCTTGAACATAAATCAAAGAACACAAACCTTGTCAGCTTGTGTTCTTGGTTTCCTTCACTCAGAATGTTATTTGATTTCAATTATCTTTAAAGTTAACGCAGATGTTGGTCCTCCTATGACATATCCTCATCCATGTTCCTCAGAAACTCTTAATATTTTGCATGTAACACAGTGATACTACCACATTTTCCTCTTCAACTATCCTATACCACATAGAAAAACATTTTGATATTTGCACAATGTATCTTGCATCTATTAGGACTAAAGGAATCTTATATTTTCAAAAATAGCTAAAACTAGACTTTCAGGATCGGCTCGATGGCTCAGCCTGCAATCCCAGGCTGGGGTGAATGGATTGCCTGAGCCCACGGGTTCAAGACCAGTCCAGACAACTTGGCATGACCTCGTCTCTACAATAAATAAGAAAAAATAGCCGGGCATGGTAGAATGTGCCTGTAGTTCCAGCTACATGGAAGACTGAGGCAGAAGGATCACAAGAACCCAGAGGTCAATGCTGGAGTGGCCGTGAGTTTGCCACTGCACACGAGTCTGGGCAACACAGCGAGACACCAACTCAAAAAAAAAGCAAAAAACAACAAAAACAAAACTAGATTTTCATACAAATATAAAATGAACACATAAAAGAGATTTTATTTAACTCAGTAGTTAATGAAAAAACAACTAAGAAGCCGGGCTCTGTGGCTCAGCCTGTAATCCCTCGCCTTTGGGAGGGTGAAGTGAGTGGATTGCCTGAGCCCGCGCAATCGAGACCCGCCTGAGCAGGAAAGACCTCATCTCTACAATAAATAAAAAAAATCAGCCGGGCGTGGTAGTGCATGCTTGTAATTCCGGCTACTTGGAAGGTTGAGGTGGAAAGGATTG